>NC_050518.1:28128644-28143625 GCF_002922805.2 Oryzias melastigma
ACAATCCATGAGATTCTGAGTTCACTGTAGCAGATTCAGAAAGAGCCATATCGACTGCATGTAGCAGAAAATGTAAAGCGGTTCAAGTTTTTTACTGCTGCTTTTTCTAAAAGTTCTCTGGAAGCTTCTATCTTCTGCAAAAATGAAGTCTTTCACTTTAGTTAGCAGCTGCTGTCCTGCAGTATTAATGAATAGTGGTGTTCAAAATGTCCTCCTCGTTTTTCCCATCATGCTCTGTCATGCTGATCTCCCTGGATGGATTTACTCCAATCAGTAGAAAACTGCATCTTCTGCAGGAGCTGTCCATGTTTGGAGGGAATTTACGTTTCATCATGCCTTTCAAAAACATTTGAATTTTCACATTTTTCATTTGTCTTTTTGACTTAATTTCAGATTTGTGTCTCAGAAACTTGATTTGAATTTGTTCCACAGGGATCTGAAACGACAGGCAGAGATCTGGACTTGGACTTGCCTGCAAGTTTCATGTTGAAACTTGCAGTTTCTTTGCCTCAGACTGAACATTTGACTTCTCTGAGGGGAATTATTTCTATATCTCACCTTATACGGCTGGACTGGGACTGGCTGCTTGGTTCAGGAGGCACAAAGGCAACTTTGCCTTTTGGTTTGTCTTTGTTTTTTTTATAGTGCCTCCTTTGTTTCCCCATGCTGTAACACTTACCTGCATTCATTATTGATCTCCTTTACCTTCATCAGCATTCATGTCATATCATATAACTTTCTCTGTTTTCAGGACCCTCCTCTTCTTCATGTAGGCCTGAAGTCATCACAAGTATTTAAGAAGATTGTCTAGTAATAAATTGAGCTTCACAATGTTTCTATTTTAGTTTATTCAATGTTTATTGTGAATTTTGAGGTTAATTCAGCTCTTGAAGAGATTAAGACCATTTAATTTTGCTCTGCTATCAAATATATTTTTATCTGAAATTTGAAACTTAAATTCATTGAGGTTTTGACCCCTCTGTAGAACTTTTCTGCATCCAGCTGCAAACACATCATATTAAAATCAGATCCTGGATTTGCAGCATTGTTCCAATACACTGATAACTGATTCAAACAGTTCTCCATATCAGAGAACCAAAAGGAGTCAGTTCCTTAATCGGTTCGGTCCAGAGCACTGACAGGAGTTTGTCTTTTATTAAATATGGTTATTCTTGTGTTTTTTATTTTTATTTTTATTTTTTTGGCTTAATCTCCCAAATAAAAGATCAGGTGCAACATTTCAACTTTAGTTCGAAATAACTGTAGGCTTTATAAAGAAAAAATGTTTTTTTGAAGTTTCTGTAACTGATTTAAAAACATGTTCGTCTTTTATCTGAATGTCGGACAAGAACCTCAAAGTTCTAATTCAGTCAGTTTCCTTTTTCGTTGGGATTCATTGAACAGATTTGTGGATGCCCAGTGCATGAATCAGGTTCAAATTGCTTGTTTCCTATCTGAGGATCTAGTCGGCCCTCGTCTTCCCTTTCTTCTCTCTCGTATTTTTCATTTTTCTTTTGTCGTTTTCTTCTTTTGAATTCCTGTTCGCCGTCACCATTCTGCTTCCCGAACTTCCTCTGTCATTTTCCTGCTTTCTCCTCATCTTCTTTCATCTCTTCAGTGGACCAAACAGTCCAATAACAGCTGGGGGAAATTATGCATGAAAACTCATCCGCCACTCTCTTAATAATCACCCACTCATGCAATTAATTGACTTTCCTATCCAGGAAGTGCGTCTTCTGCTGCTTTTCTTTATTCTGCTGCTTTTTTCCATCATTCAGATTCGAGTTGAATTTAAAAGCAAAAGGTATCGAAATGCTTTTTGTTATAAATGTATTGAACATATACCATTACCACCTTTATATTGTCTCAGAAAATTTGCCTTTAAATCTTTTCTTTCCATATTGTTTTGGAGAATTTTAGAAACTTTCTTTAAATGTGTAAATAGCTGTTGGTAAATGAACTATTGATGAGTTAGCTCTTTTAAAGTTCATTCTTTATTTTACCAGAATAGATTTGTATAGAAATGCAGGCTCTCATCAGTAACAAGTGAGAGAAAATTACTTTGAAAAAAGCACTTTAGAGTAGAAACAATCTTTTTTTCTGCCATTTATGACGTTAAAGTTAAAGTAACATAATTATGTTTTGTGAAGTCTTGTAAAAAAGCTGTGCATCTTTAAATTTGTCAGCAGCAGCAGCAGCTCTGCATATGCCGTTCATTCCATTCATGAGATTCTGGACCAAAAGGCAGTGATATCTGGACCCAGACCCATGAACACTTCCCGCTCTGACTGCAGCTCAAGCCTGACCGTCTGCTGTGAATGCACAGACTGCTGATCCTCCAGAAGAGATCAATATGATTCAAGTCACAGTCAATAACCACAGAGAGTCTGCAACAACCCCAGAAAAAGTCCTGGATCTGTTACAATTCTCTGCTTTTTTCTGGTAAAAATAGCTCGAGTGGACAGAAAAAAGTTTCTCTTTCCTGCATCTTTAAATACTTCTGTGTGATATCTTCATCAAAACCTGACCTTTAGCTCCTAGTGTTGCTGTCTAGTTCCTTTGTGAGACCCGGAACCTTCTTTACTTTTACTGATAAATGTGAGAATTCAAGATTCAAAAGATTCCGTCTGCTCGCAGGGATGACTCTAACCTTCTAACCATCATCCTACCGTCCTCTGAAGCCTTGTTTCTGCCCGCAGCCTTTGCCGAGCTTCAGACGGACATCCACGAGCTGACCCAGGAACTGGACGGAGCCGGGATTCCCTTCCTGGACTATCGGACCTACGCCATGAGGGTCCTGTTTCCCGGGATTGAGGACCACCCTGTGCTTAAGGAGATGGAGGTACGGGTCAGTACACCCTCCAACAAACTTAAACTGACACAAACTAACCACGAGTTATCAACTTTGACCGATGCGAGCGGTAAACTAACAAACTAACATTTTTTTTTAAGAAGAGAGTGACTGATTTGGTGCCTTTCCAGAATCAAATCAGATTTTGTGTTACTAAATCACCTCTTTGGCTCACTTTCTGGTATATATTTGAATGTTTTCTCATTTTGAGCTGAACCGTGTGCAGATTTCTGAAATCTGATGTAAGGAAACCTGTATTTTCTACCTGTTGTGAATCCATCCTTGTCACAAAAATGCTTCCAATCTGCACAAGTCCTCACATCAACATGAATCCAATCTGTTGGGAGGAGACGGTCACCGTGTGCCAAACATGCATACAAAAAGTTCACTGTTTCAGAGGAGAAATGATGAGTGCAAAGAGGGAAAAGTAGGAATCTGGACTTCTGTGACTGCAGCTTGTTTAAGTAAATAATTGAGATGGTAAATGTGAGATTCTGAACACATTTCACCTTTTCGTCCAAAGGAAGTGGAATTAATTGTACATATACATGAACTACTCTCCAGCGAGGCTCAGAACCAGGCAGCGCTGTTTGTAATCAGCAGCATCATTAAGATGGAGGAGCCGGCGCTGCTCCATTGACTTTGATTGGAGCGCTGACTTTTTGGAGAAAGGAAATAATTTGTTTGACCTTTTGCAGCTTTATTTAATCACTCTCATCCAGAAATCACATTTATATCCTTTTTTTATAGCCCTCCAGGTGTTTAAATTGCTATGTTTTTAGGGGAACTCTCCCGGGATGACTAAAAACGGACAGTTTACCTTAAACTGCAGAAAATGCAGTGAAGTGGGACATTTTAACTGCAGAAACATACCGAGGAAAAACTTAAATAGATTTAAAGCCAAAGCAGCTTTAGCTGCACAAATACAGCAAATATTGGAAAGAAAAAGCAGAAGCTGTTAAATACCACACTTTGAAACTCCGTTAACACTAAGAAGGCAGGAAATGCAGATTTAATTTTGCTCTGTTTGTCAGCATCTGGTTATTTTAAAAAAGATGTAAAAAACTTCAAACCTTTAGGATGAAATAGAAAAATTGTTAATCCAGATTTAAGATTTAGGCCAAATCTGAAGTTTTTCCCCTCCCCCTACAGCTTCTCCCTACCCCTCTGATTGTAAAGGGATTTGAATATCTTTTTTAATGCCTTATCCTTGTGGTGAGCCCTTTGTCCTTTTTAAAATTATATATAACCTAAATTTATTATTGTAGTGTATAAATATTTCATATTAAGTCCTGAACCGGATACTGATAATTCATGTAGAGAAGATGGTATGGTCGAGTCGGGGTGGGATTATATAAGTTTGCTTTCTTCCACTCCCTTTCAACCGATCTACTTGTGATTCAATGTGATATCAATTTGTTTTTCATGTATTATTCCTGATTGCTTGAAATGAACAATTTCCTTCATTCATATTTATTTCCAAGTGCTAGCAGCTCTGCACTAACGTAGCTGACCACTGACTTTTGATGACATCATCAAGTAGGAGAAATGCCTGAATGTTCCCCATATATCTCTGTTCGGAGGGCTAAACATAGGGGAAGGGAGAAGCCGTAGGGCACATGTGTCAAAGTCAAGTCCTGGGTGCCGGATCCGGCCCGTGGAGTAATTATATCCGGCCCTCCAGATCATTATATATTTATAGTATTTACTAGGGAAGCAACAATATTCAATATAAAGCCGAATCGTTCAATATGCGTTTGACAGTTCAATAAGATATTTTTCACAAAACGCATTTTACTTATTCACTACCAGTCTGTGATGCCTTAAAAGACTTTGTAAAATTCATGCTGTGAATTTATTAAGATGTTCATTTAGTCAGCGATATAGGTGTACGTTGACCGAGTGTTACCATTAGCCGTCCTATGGGAAATTCCATTAAACAATAGCATCAAGCCAGCAGACTTTAGCTTTATTTGCTAGATCGATATATATGTATATTATGAATCGATTATTGATCTGTTAAGCTTAAATCGGTTCAAATCGATTAATTGATTTCATCAACCCAGCCACAATAAATAATATGAATTGTGATTATTGCACGTTTACAAAACATCCAACTTTTGGCCATCATTTGTGTTTCTGAACCATTTGTGTTCTATTCTACAGTAGTGGCAGTGATGTAATGTCCTGAGTTGTCCTCCATGTTGGACCCTGAGTTAGTCCCAGTTTGAATTAGCTGTATTTTCAGTTTACAGCCTGCATTACAGATCTGATCTACAGCTTTTAAAGGTCTCTGAAGTGTAAGTTCACCTTTTGCTGAACAATCGAAGGCAGTTGCTGGAGTAAAAGAGGGTTACGTCTTTTGTTATGTCTAGACTTCCTGTCCATGTGCATGTCCCCCCAGGGAAGGGGATGTAATCCAATGACGGGGTAAAAACTGTGGGTAGTATGCACATGCATCTCCATCTGCTTCTCACTTATTTCATTCTGTCTTGTTCACGCACATCACACCCAGATTCCACCCTGGAGGCCCAGGAATCTCATTTAGCACTTTGGAAAGAGGTCCAGACACTTTATTATGGCATGTCTAAAGAAAGGAAGAGTAGAGGTTACACAGGGATGAAATGATGAAAATGGAAAATATGGCTGCCTGTAAGTGTTATTGTAAGACATGAGGCACACAGACAAAAGAGGAGGAGGAATTAGGGTGAGGGACAGACCGACAGGGTGACACTGTCGACGAAGGCTGAGGAAGAAGATGGAGCAGGTGAATGACACGCAGGCAGGCGTCCTCTGAGGGTGAAGTGTGTTGTTGATAAGTAGTGACAAGTGGCAGGCAGCAGAACAAGCAGGGTGCACCTCTGTCACCAACCCTGACACACACACACACACACACTCACTGCAGCTATGCCCCAATGCCTCTTCCTCCTTTGCAGCGCTCTTTATCTTCTTCTTCAGTCTCTGTTTGACAGACAGATCTCTGTCGTTCTGTCTGATTTCAGCTCGTCGGAGTGTCTTCAGAATGAATGCATTGATGCTTCAATGACTCGCACGAAAACATTGTGCAACTAATTTCTCCAAATGGAAAGGGTGGGGGTTCCAATGAACAACAAATAGGATGAACAATCAGTCTCAGAATCACAGTATGGGTCCAGACGGTGAAAGTGCATTCGTCCCCGCAGACAAATAATGATTTGTATTATTGATATTCAGCTGAAAGGAGCTTTTAGCCATTTATCCTTTGATGTTGAGAAGACAAATCGTGACAAACTGTCGGGTAAAATCATTTGACATGAAGCCCATCACACAGCGGAGCAGCAGGGGGGCGAGCAGACAATCAGCCTCACCTCCCTGTTTAACGAGCCCGTCCCTGCTCAGCACACAGCAAAGGGAAACGCCTGCTGGTCCCAACTTCTCTACTGTACGTTTATACCAGGGGTGTCAAACTCAATCGGACAAGGGGCCAAAATCCAAAACACACTTTAGGATAAACATTTATTGAACACTCTAAAACTACATTTTTAAAACTTTAAATCTGTAACTTTTTAACATAGTTATGAACTAGATATATAGCATTACCTGTGATAATGCTATGCTGAACGCTGAATTTGGCTGCTGAAGATGCTAGTGCTGATAACTGAAAACACTTAAGCTGATGGCTAGTTAAAATATTAGCTAAAAGCCAAATTAGCCTAAAAAACTTTAAAAAGAAAAAACTAGGTTACCCAAAACAGCTAGCATGTGGCTGAAATATTAGCTAAACTCCAAAACAGCCTAAATAATCTTAGTAAATGCCAAAATAGTCCATAAAGCTAGCAGAATGCCAATTTTTAAAACTTTAAAACCATAACCTTTTAACATAATTATAAATAATAATAAAGCAGGAATTCCAGAATAAATCAACTTAAATCTCAAATAACTTTCAATATTTTACTCTCCATAAAAATATGTTCTGTCAAAATAAGACAAGTTAGAAATGAGCGCAAGATAACAGTAAAATAAATAACAGTAAAATATTATTATCTGGGGGGCCGAATAGAATTACCTGGAGGGCCGGATCTGGTGGTTTATATTATAAAGGTGACCAGAGTGGAAGAATTACCTTCTACCAAGCCTCTAACTCTGCTCTTTTGTTTGAAAAATGACCCTTGTTGCATTTGCAGAGTCCTAATGTGAGTTTCTGCTAAACTGAGGCTCATTCTTCAGAAAAAATGTACATAAAAACTGGTTCTTATGTAAGAAAGCAATAACTTCACAGTAAAACTGCACTTCTGTACGTCAAACGGATCATTTTCGCAATGACTATAAATCCAGTTTTCTTCTTGGAATACTCAGAGTCACGGTGAAGCCTGCTCCCCAACAGAAACAGAGAAAAGGTCATGGAAAAGAAAACTTTCGTTTTGGGTCAGAATGTTAGATTAACTTACTTTTTTCTGTTTAAAGTAGAAAAACTATCCACTTTGGGCACTCCAAATGTATAAAAAATACAAACTTCCTCAATTGTAAGAGGAAAAGGCTTTGTTATGGAAATGTTGGTCATTTATGACATACTCACAAACTCACACAGGGCGTAAGAAGGTTTGATGGTGAATTCCTCTCAGGCTTTCCCTTCCTGAGACATAGTGCACACATAATATCTATTTTCTGTTCAAGGTGTCAACTAAAGTGAAGTTTTGTTTGTGTGTTAATCTTTAAAATATTTTTTGAGGTATGACAGAATTCTGGATCAGCTGGTGACTCGGGAAACTTTTGAGTATAAAAAAGCAGCGTTAAGACGGTGAAGGAGAGCACTTGAATGTACATAAAATGCTTTATTTTCTTCTTTCTGACAGTCTGCATCTCTATTTTCACACACGTTGATGTAAACGCATATTTCACCACGATCCTTGTAAACATTGAATATGACGTCACGGATTTCCCAAAGTGAAAATTAAATCAATACAAACATTTTACGACAACTATTTATGAACCCACTATGTTGTCCATTAAAAAATTAACTTAAATGCTTTTTTTTTTTTTTTTTGGCAAAAAAATAATGTTCAAACGCAATGCATTGACCCCAATCTAGTGAGCATCGATGCACACTGGTTCTTTGCAGAGAATTGTACGACTGGGTTTCACAGTTGTAGATTTGGACAGCGCTACACAATGGGGAACGCTCTATATTGTGAGTGGGGAAGGAATTCAGACGTAGCCAGAGTCTTCTGCCCTTAGAGCCTCCTTCTCTGAGGGTCTAAGGCAGAGGTGCTCACACTTTTTCAGCATGCGAGCTCCATTTGAGAAGACAAACCCCAAAACACCTACGTATATTATATATGTATATATATATATATATATATATATATATATATATATATATATATTGAAATTCGCTTATTTGTGTGCTTACATAGACAGATCCATCATAAAAAGCAAACTGAAAGTAGTGAAAACGCGGTGGGCTTCCCCGCCGCCCGCTCAGGCTTTATGAAGGGTGTCGGGACCGGTAGTTAACCGACTGTGGTGACATAGCCCACGCCATGGCTTGAGAAACGCATTCTTCTGAACAACACTGCTGCTTGATTAGGCTCCGATCCCTCGTTCAGGACCGCGGACCCGGCAGCAGGCGGAGTGGCGGGACGGGTGGGTCAGTTTCTCTGTCAATAAAACCTGCTGCAGGGGGGAGCGGAGACCCAGCGAGCAAACTCTTCAACAAAAGGCTCTGCAGACTGTGTCTAGTGTAGTTGAACACACATGTGCAGTGATGTATGGATGTTCGATTGACTATTCTGCATGTCAATCAAGTGATGTACCATGGCGAGGACGGTGTTTAGCTGAGGTCAATTTTTTTTTTCTTAATATATTTTCACTTGTTTGTTTTTTACACCCGCCACAATCGACCGGTCGATCGCGATCGACGTAATGGGAACCCCTGGTCTAAGGGCAGGGATAACCAGTTTAGCTTAGTCTGTTTAGTTTAGTTTAGCAACCAGCTATTGTTTATATTTTATGAATGACTTTCTGCTTTTGTACAATTACTAGTATAAACCCCAATGAGACAATTGTTTTGTGTTATTAGGCTATATAAATGTACGGACACACTTTTTCTCACTTCACCTCCGGGATTTTGAGTCCGCATTCATCACTGGGATTGTAAAATAATTGGTTAGAATTTTACACCAAAACTGAAAAGAATACAAGTATTTCACGTCTGAAAAAAAGCACAGAATTTAAACACCAAAATCACTCCTAGTTTGTGTTTGTTGAAACGGCAGACATCTGAGAAGTTAAGCAAAGATCCTGGCTTTGTAATTTAGTCATTGAACAAAGAATTTAAAGAAAACTGCCAAACAAACACTAACTTGGAAGATTTTATACATTCCAAAGAGCTGATCGGGTTACTGATGCCATTTTCCCACTAAACCAGAGCTTCTGCAGATGGGAGGCACAATAGTTGCTATCAATCAACCTAACATTTCACCCAGTTTTTAAATAAATTAAACAAAAATAAAATGTCTTTTAATTAGTAATTTGTGTTCAATAACAATCCCTGTTTAAGAGAAAAAAATCATCATGTCATGTGATCAAAAGGGCTTAATTTGATTGGCTAAGAGCAGCTTGACTTTGGTCATGAAGAGTTCACCACATCTGCAGGTGAAATTTTTGCTGACAAATTAAAAGTGAAAACAAATTCATTTGCAATATATATATATAAAAAAATCAGTGTCATAAAATCAATGTAAAAAAAGAGTTGGATTCTGATGAGAATATTTATTCCATAACTTTCTATATCCATATGGATCTGTAATAAAATTCCCAACAACTATCTGCTGGTTCTTTCAGGAGTTTGTGTCTCTGTTAAGATTCACACAAAGCAAAATAAATTAATTAAAAAAAAGGGCAATTATACATGCAAACGTCAAGTTTTACTTCAATTTACAAATTAGGAAAACATTTCCCTCCGTCAAAAAATGTGACTGGCTAACAAACTACCTTATATAGATTTATTTGAAATGATTGATGCCAATAAAATATTTTTTTAAGCAACTTTTGATGTCATTTAAAGTCAGTGAGAAGCAACATGAATGAAACTTCCAGCTGCACAACTTCATTCTGCAGTACACCAAGTGAAGTTTGGAAACGCTGAAAACTGGATTCTAATCTAAAGCTGCTCCATCCCTGAGTGTAAATGACTGTACATTCTCCTACTGTTGGGTGGTTTGTGTCTGTAGGTGTTTTAAATTGCTTACTCCTGCATTAGTCAGTAAAAGTGCGTGGTTCTGCCCTCTGAGACTCGTCTAACTGGCTCTTGCCTCTGTGCTGTTTTCCAGGTCCAGGCCAACGTTGAGAAGGCGCTCACGCTGTTTGGCCAGCTGCTGACCAAGAAGCACTTTTTGCTGACTTTCATACGAACCCTGGAGGCGCAGAGGTCTCTATTTATTTATTGATTTCGTCTATACAGTTTTATGTTTTTTATATATTTGTTGTAACATATAAATATATGATGCACAAAGTTAAGTTTTGCAGAAAAAGCAGCATTTAGCACAAAAAAAGTTTTTTTATGAACATTTAATGGCTGTTTTTTCCCAAAGACAAATGTATGTATGTTATGATGATATAATAATGACTGTAAACTAAAATATAATCAAATGATGAATCAATCTTACATGTGTATGAATTAATAAAGTCAAAGATGCTTTGTGAGTGTGTAGGAACCTACTTGTGCTGAAGTTTTTGTGTTTTTTCAGGTCCTTCTCCATGCGGGATCGCGGCAATGTGGCGTCCCTGATCATGACGGCCTTGCAGGGGGAGATGGAGTATGCAACAGGGGTCCTGAAACAGCTGCTGTCTGACCTGATAGACAGAAACCTGGAGAGCAAAAACCATCCAAAACTGCTGCTGAGGAGGTGAGGAACAAATACAGATTACAGAACTCTTTACTGCCATTTTTTACTTTAACTAACATTTAAATCTCAAGGAGACCAAAAAAAGTGTATTTTGTTTTGGAAAATGTATTTTAGCATTGAGACAAAGTGACAAACTGAACCCTTTAGATGTTCTTGTTTTGTGACATTGCAGACAAGATCTGACCAAGCCTAATACAGTACAGACGGAAAATAATCGTTTTCTTTAAATGTTAAAGAAACATTTGGGGTCAAATCAGGATCAGCTTAAAGTGAATGAAAACCAAAATTAAAAATGGAAAAAAAAAACATTGTAAATTTGAGAAAAAAAAAATTTTGAAAGCAGTTTAAAACTTGAAAATGAGCTCTAAGCCCCGCCCCCATGTAAAATCAGAATCAGCTCAGCAGTGCAAACTTGAAAACTGAATTAAAACTGAAAGCAGAGAACTGAAAGCAAACAGGGAAAAGCAAAAAAAATAAAATTTGAGAGCACAAATAAATTTTTTTAATTTGTAACAGTTTTAGCTCTTTTTTTAATTCAAGTTTCGAAATAATTTTTTTCCCATATGTTCAACATTTCTTTCAAGTTTACACTATTGTTTTTTCAAAAGCTCAGCTTAATTTTACAAATTTTCAGTAATTCTTTCAAGTTTTCAATGTGTATTTTTGAGATAAAAACTGCTTTCAAATTTTATTTTATTTTTTTAAATGTACAATCCCCGTTTTTCATATTTTCAATCTGGTTTTTGATTCACTTTAAGCTGATTATGTTTTGACCCCATTTAAACATCTCAAATAAAAAAAAAATAACTCAAACTATTCTACTATTTTATTAAAGTTTCCAGAGTTTTGTAATTTCACACTAAAAATTGTCAGTTTTTCTACAATTCAAAACATTCTAAAAAGCTTTCATAAACAAAATAATAAATAAACATCATACAACTCCTGAAGAATTCAATTCAATCCAGTTTTTTTATTAAATTGTGCATACTAACATAATAGAAAAAATGAAAGTGGATGTGTTTCTTTAAAACTAAAAAGTTGTATTTTTTGCTGCTTTTTGTCATCTTGTTAGAACGGAGTCGGTTGCTGAGAAGATGCTGACCAACTGGTTTACATTCCTGCTGTATAAGTTCCTTAAGGTGAGCCTTTAAACATCTCTCGTTTCGATCTACACCTTTCATTTCTACAGATTGATGGTCCTCGTCTATAGGAGACAAAAGGGTTTCAATGCAGAATGATTTTTCACGCATATTTTCTGCTTTTATCAGTCATTACACATAGACCTTATCATCAAAGCCTTTTAGGTGAAGCCATTTTCTGTGTTTTTGAACCTTTTTTTTCTTGATCTTTAGATCCCTGAACTCAGTTGTACTCTTGTACCTCACACGTCACCTTCAGTGTTCTTCATCTTCTTTTAGCTTCACATCTCTTCTTCCTCTGATCTCTCTTTCATGTGTGCTGTTGGTTCTAACATTATTCTGCTGTCAGCCTCCTCCACTTTAAGGTCATTGGACTCACTCTTCCCTTCTTCAGACTTTTTCCTCACTTCTATTTTAGTGATAGTTGTGTGTTATGACTGTAAACTGTATTCAAGAAACAAGTGTGCACAAAGGCACAATGTCTGTAGGTTTAAAGTTTAATTTAGACCAGCAGTCTGCAGCCTGCAGCTCCAGATCCACTTGTGTCTCCTTTATCTCTCCATGGTGGATCCTCAGACAAACATAAAATACGTCATGGAGACTGCTGATCCAGACATGTCGACCGTCAGAGTAGGCAGCTCCAAAACTACCTAGAGGAAACAAATAAACAAAGCCCACAAACTAAGACTACCAAGATCCAACCTCAAACTAAAATAACAAAATCCAGCAGTGGAAGACTGCTGAGGACAAAGAGGGGAGATAAACAAAAAAATAAGAGAAAAATAAATGTTATTTATTTAAAGTAAGGATTACTTCATTAGCATTTATTTAATTTAGATTAGTTAAATGTATAAATTGATGTCTGAGGTTCACATAGATGATAAACTATGTAGATTTTTACATCCTGTTGACCTGAAGACGTCTTGTTTGATCAACTCTACCTCCAGAATGAACAGATTTTATATGCAAAGTAAAACTTTGGTAAAAAGTTTTCTTTTGTGAGTTAAAAGCACATATTATCTTTTGCTGAACAACATTGGTTACTAGCTGCACTGAGATGATCCTGTTCAGCACAGAGCATTTTTATAAGGAAGTTATTTGAGCTTCTGTCAAATGTAAAAACAAAAAAAAAATAATAAATCACATTTACAGGTCAATAACATAAACATCAAGGTCATAAACGTATTAAAGAGCATCTTAAAAATATTTCCTCAATGACAGATTCGGGGTTATACAATATTGATGAAACAAGAATAGAACAAGGAAGAAAAGTCACTCAAAAAAAAAACAACTGTCGTCAAATAACCTCAGATGTCATGAAGAGGCAAAATAAGTAATATTTAAAAAAATGAAGCTAAAAAGAAGCCTGATGTTAAGTGATCATCCAGGTAAGACTGATAAATTAGTACCCGCCCTTGTTCTGATCTGGACCTCATGAATCTCCACCACACAGAGCCAGCGAGCGTCTCCCAGAGCGCCGCACGGCCGATCATTAAACTCTTGTCAAGATGAGGCCTGGCAGAGATGTGTCCTCGCTGTCCCCGCTGAGCTGCTGCTGCTTCAGCTTGGAGGGTTTTTCTTGGGCCAGAGTGATGACTAACGACACTATTGATTGGCAAGTGTCTTTGACAGAGAGGAGAACGGGAAGTCTGCTCACAGCACAACATCTGCGTCTGCTTACAGGAGCTTGACCGGAAAGACACTGAAGAGATTTATGTAACTTCGCTTCTAGAAGAAGAGAGCTGAGCTTTAAGCACCACCACGTCTTTCACCTTTGACAACTGCCTGAAAACTCCTGAAAATTCTGATATTTTGTTAGAATCTGTTTCTTTTTAACATTTTTTTATCTGCTCAATATATTTTGTAAAAATCATTCATATCATGTTAAAATTAGTCAGTTAATAGATACTGTAGCTGTTTTATACGAAAACTTCACTTTTACTTAAATACATTTAAAAAGATCATGTTAAGCTAGATTTAAACCTTTTTCCAATTATTTTAAAACTAGGGACAGGAATTGATTAAAAAGAAAGGACTGGAAGAAAATGAATGACGTTTATTATATATATTTTTTTTAGTTACAGTATTTGCTGACGACTTAATATCAGCGAATAATCACAATATGAAATCACACACAAAACTGTACATATGTAACTTTTTTTATTTATTAATGCTGTCAGTCAATTTAAAAAATATTCATTCATTCATTCATCTTCTTGTCCGCCTTTTCCCTTTCGGGGTCGCGGGGGTGCCGGAGCCTATTCCGGTTAATCACTTTTGGAATTTGATTAATTAATATTAATCACATTGTTTTACTAGGTAAATTTTTATATGACGAAATGCAGCTTTTGAACAAACCAAGGCCAGAGAGAAAATGTTTTCTTCATTTTTACAGATTGATTTATTGATTGATTTGTTTATTTCACGGGGACAGTCCACATCATAAGCATTGCTGCAATGTGCCAGAATTAGCTCAAAGGCATCTGTAGTCCCAGGACAGGTGTTATAAAACCTCAAAACATAAATTAAATACATTACATATAACTAATAATAAGATGCACATAGTAAAAAATATAAAAACTCATATAGAAGACACAAAGATTGCATAAATCGGATATGGAGGCCCAGACAATTAAATGTAGACATTTAATAACGTGAGAAACAGAGCTCCACTTTTGTGCTGCTGTTATGGAGAAGGCTCAAGCGGTTGAATAGTTACGGTAGTGGAAGTAATGTCAACGCTGGAGCCAAATCCCTGGTGGTAACAGGTCAGTTAAGCATATTTTAGCTAACCAAAGGATGGCCACGGGAACCAAGCCCACATCATTATACTTCCCCTTCAGAGTGAACAATCACCATTTTCCCTTTGGAGTGAAGTGACAGTCGTGCTCATTGTTTTCACAGGAGTGTGCTGGAGAACCTCTGTTCATGCTGTACTGTGCCATCAAGCAGCAGATGGAGAAGGGCCCCATTGATGCCATCACAGGAGAGGCGCGCTACTCTCTTAGCGAGGACAAGCTCATCCGGCAGCAGATTGACTACAAAACTCTGGTCAGTGTCCTGATGCTCGTTCATCTGCATTGCTCTTAACTGTGTAGAGCAGGG
>NC_050518.1:28144406-28158784 GCF_002922805.2 Oryzias melastigma
GAACTGCGACACCATCACTCAGGTCAAAGAGAAGCTGCTGGATGCTGTGTACAAAGGCAGTCCCTACTCACAGAGGCCAAAGGCCTCTGACATGGACCTGGGTACGACTAAGTTCTGTCTGTCAGCGCTCGGTCGGGGTCGTCTCTGTTGCTTTTAACCTTTGCTTCCTCTTTGCTCAGAATGGCGTCAGGGTCGGATGGCCAGGATCATCCTGCAGGATGAAGATGTCACAACCAAGATTGACAACGACTGGAAGCGACTCAACACGCTGGCTCACTATCAGGTACACGAGCCTGACATCAAAATGATGTGCAAAAGTCCCCCAAAAAAGGCTCTTGGCTAGTTCTTTGTTCTGAACGTCCAGGTAACCGACAGCTCAGTCATCGCCCTGGTGCCAAAGCAGAACTCTGCCTACAACATCTCCAACTCCTCCACCTTCACAAAGAGCCTCAGCAGATACGGTACAGCTCCACTTCTCCCTTTGAATTAATCCCATTTAAATCATCCTGTCAATGATTCCCATTTCTCTAACTGCCTACCTCCCCCCTCACCTTCCCTTTCATTCCCTCTTTGTTTGTCAGGGCCATGATTGGACTCGCTTTTTTTTTTTTTACCTCCCTCTGAGTGAATAGCAATCCTTTTTATCCATTGCCATCAGCCCAGGCCAAGGCTATTCCACGGCTATTTCTAAAGCAGTCCATAAATGACAGACATTAAAGTAGACACCTCGATTTCTGGCTGACAGAGTGAAAGAGGTGGGGAGAGAGAAAAAGAGGACACCGCAGCCACAAAGACAGATGCCCAATATGGTACACACCACTGAAAAATCAAATTATTTACAGAATAAATTACCCTTTGAAAACAACAAAAAAACCTACCCCTATCTGACTCTGAGAGGGTATTAACCTTCACACACCAAGATGCTATCATTGCCGCTGATGTGTTGGACACCACAGGCAACAGAGCTTTTCTCCAAATGTGCATCCAGCAGCTGCAAGGACACTTCATTACACTTTTAAAGACACATTCATGACCGACTCATGCAGTTGTCTTCTCTTTCCATGGAATATTTTGTAATGAAAAGTTATTTTGTAACCAGAAAACTTATCCAGAAATAAGCTTTATTGTCCATCTGATCGACAGGTAGTGATATTAACTCTTAAAACCTTAATACTCCAAAATAAATGTTGACGTTAAAGCTAAACATTTACAAATAGATAGCAAAGCCACAGAGCACCCAAGAAACTGTATAGTTTAATCAAAACCCTGGAAAAAAATGCAGAAAGTGCTTGTTACACCAGCTTCCTTCTTATGCTGCCTTCTCTTCAGATGCGTAGAGTTTCAATGTAAAGTTAATATACAGATGAGATCTGAGGTGCTGCGCTGTGATTTCGGCATCAGGTGTGGCCCAGCAGGGACTCGGCTTTTGGGCAGGTCACGTTTTCAGTTAACTGATCAAAGGGTAGAAAAAGAAAATCCAATATGGCCGCTGAATGCGGGTATTTTCATCCTGAACTTCGGTCCGTTTTCTTAACTCCCCGAGGTCGCGGGGTTGCCAGAGACTGTCCTGGTAACTATCCTGGGAAGGTGGCATACACCCTGGACAGGTCGCCAGCCTGTCACAGAGCCCAGAAAGCTGAAGTGATCGCACCTGCTTTTCCCATTAGTCGACTAATCGAATCATGCATGGACTGGATGCAAAATGTGTATCTTATCACACCAGAATGTAGTGTTTCAGCTACATGCTAACTAAAAATAAAGACAATTAAAACTTGATCAGTAAGAGTGTATGCTGAAAAATACCAATGTCTGGAACAGAAATGGATCAAATTGTGTGATTGATGGTTGTCAGTGTGAGCCGCTGCACAGGTGTGATCCTGTGGATGTGTGTTTTTGAGCAGACTGATAGTTGGCGATGATGAGTTTTGAATCAAAGGCACTCAACACCCCACTGGCAAAAGCAACAATAGCACTAGACACTGGCCCACTCAGTCTCCATCACCTTTCAGTGCCATGTACTTCCATTACTCTCCATTTCACCCCCGTCTCATCCGACCTCTTCACCCATTCAGATCGACACCCCCCAGCTTTCTGCCCATGGCTGCTGCACTTCCTCTAATCCACCATCCTTTCACCTGTCACAAAGCACCACATCATGCATCAGCATCTCATTGTTTTTTCTGTCATCCATTTCTCTTCATTCCTGCTTTCTGCCTCAAAGCAGCAGCACCTGCCATGTTTCTGTGCACGTTTTCCTGCCTCTGTGCAACCGAAGCTCCAAACGTCTCCCTGCTTCATTCTGGTTGGATGGAGATGTAGATTTTAGCGATAAAATGTAATCTAAATGTAATTAAAGAGGCATGGTTGTTTTCTAATTTCTCCTGTCAGAGAGCATGCTGAGGACAGCCAGCAGTCCAGACAGCCTTCGCTCCCGAACGCCAATGATCACACCTGACCTGGAGAGTGGAACCAAACTGTGGCATTTGGTGAAGAACCATGACCACTCAGACCAGAGGGAGGGTGACCGAGGAAGCAAGATGGTCTCTGAGATCTACCTGACCAGGCTGCTCGCCACAAAAGTAGGAACAAAGTCTCTATCCTGTCATATATAGGGCTGTGGAGCATTGCTTATGTGGTGATCCAGTTTGGTTCACGAATCAAGCTCAACGATTCACAAATCGAACCACGATTCTTACTTTTTAATATAATATATGTATTTTTACAGGATGTATGAAAATGTAAATTATATGTATTAAATCACCATCATACCTTTATTCAGAACAGGAGATCAGAATGAACAAATCTGATAAAAACACAAAGATTTAGATAGAAACCTTCTGGTTAAGTACGCAGTAACATAAACAGAATAAAAAGCATTAAAACGTCATTGTTGTTTTTGATCATTTAAAAACAAATACTGAAAATGTTTTCCACAAATTTTTCATCATCAAAGTTCTGCAGCTTACGTACTTTGCATTATCTTACATGTTTTTTCGGCGACAAAAATAAATGACTTTGACTTAAAATCACTACGCCAACCCCTTTTAGCTCCAGAAAATGATCTGTTTTTATAATTATTGATTCGATTTGAGAAAAAAGTTGTTGTTTTTTTTTTAATAAAAAGAAGTGAAAAACAAAATTTCTTAAAGCATGCAAGTCAAGGTCAGAGGAATTATAAAACTTTTTCTTAAATATCAAAATGCTTTTCAATTCTGGTATTGTAGCTAAAATGCAGATACCTCCAGCTTGTTTTTCAGGTTATTCGTGGATGTAACTGCAGTTATTAGAATCATTCAGGATCATTCCAATGGAGGATAATCTAAATTTTATATTTTAGGTGTAATACATGTGTCAAAGTCAAGGCCCGGGGGCCGGATCCGGCCCTCCGGGTAATTCTATCTGGCCCTCCAGATCATTTTATTTATTGTTAATAATGACCTGATGTTATCCTGTACTTATTTCTAACTTGTATGATTTTGACAAAATATATTTTTATTTAGAGTAAAATAATGAAAGTTATTTAAGGTTTAAGTTGATTTATTCAGGAATAATATTCCTGCCTTTTTATTATTCATAATTATTATTCATAAAAGTTACTGTTTTGAAGTTTAAACATTGGGACTCTACTAGCTTTTTGACCTTTTTAAGCATTTATTAAGATTTTTTTCGGCTGTTTTGGAGTTTAGCTAATATTTGAGCTACACGGTAGCTGTTTTGGCTGACCTAAGGTTTTTTGGGGTTTTTTTTTAGATTTCCGGCTAATTTACCATTTAGCTGATATTTTAGCTGGCTTCAGCATTTTCAGCTATCAGCTTCAGCGTTTTCAGCTATTAATTTCAGCATCTTCATCTATCAGAACTACCATCTTCAGCGGCCAAATTCAGCTTATGCATTCACACTAACATTACCTGTGATAATGCTATATATCTAGATCATAATTGCATTCTAAAGTTAGTTTTACATTTTTAAAAATGTAGTTTTAGTGTTCAATAAATGTTTATCCTGTTCGCCCGTGTCCCAAGGTGTGTTTTGGATTTTGGCTCCTTGTGCGATTGAGTTTGACACTCCTGGTGTAAAAGGACTTTCACTGTCTGGGTGTTGTGCAAAAAGTCAAGTTCGTACGATCGTCATTTCTCTTCATTTCTCCGCCTTCCTCCTGTTCAGGGAACACTCCAGAAGTTCGTGGATGATTTGTTTGAAACCATCTTCAGCACAGCCCACAGAGGCAGCGCGCTGCCGCTGGCTATCAAGTACATGTTCGACTTCCTGGACGAGCAGGCCGACAAGCACTCCATCACAGACTACGACGTACGACACACTTGGAAGAGCAACTGGTAGGTCGGAGAGATTCTTGCCTTCAGACACAAATAAATAAATAATAAATATCCACTCAGGTTAAAAGGTTTTTCATTCTTCTCTGTTTAGCTGTTTGTTAGATATACTTTCAACAATGGCTGCTATAAAAATGACAACTGAGAGGGAGTAATTACTGATGAGTGATGGGATTTAAACGATGTCTGCAGAGTAAACATCTTCAGGAACGTCGGGATCCACAAAACATAAATCAGTCTTTCCAAGTCTATTAAATGATCGTAAAGTTAAAACAGTTTCTGTTCTGGATGAATGTTAAAATTAATCAAACATTCATCTCATTAAGTTTTATTTTTTACATTTTAAAGCTTTTAGCTGCTGCAACATAAAAGGCATTTGGATTCATGTTGGGTTCTGACTGTCGTCCTCTGCAGTCTTCCTCTGCGCTTTTGGGTCAACGTCATCAAAAACCCTCAGTTTGTGTTTGACATCCATAAGAACAGCATCACGGACGCCTGCCTCTCTGTGGTGGCTCAGACCTTCATGGACTCCTGTTCGACGTCTGAGCACAAGCTGGGAAAGGACTCGCCCTCCAACAAGCTCCTCTACGCTAAAGACATCCCCAACTACAAGAACTGGGTAGAGAGGTACGGAGTATCCAGAGCGACAAAGATTCAATCAGACAGAGGTCAAAAGAGCCACAAATGTTTAAGTTGTTGTGCAACTAAACTGTTGTAAGACCAAAACTGCATCAGAGGTCATTTGGTTTAATTAAATTAAAGCAAACTCATTATTTTCTGTAATTACCTCCAACATGCTCCTTGAATATTAACAGACAGTAAACAATAAAATAAGAACAAATTCTGCTCAATAGTAATTCAAGCAAACATTTATTCTTTTTTTAATAGTATTTTCTGCAGAATACTTAAATTCAGTCATTTTTGCCAGATGCTTTTAACTAATGTTTTGTAGCTATTTAGTGTTGTAGCTATTTATTATTAAAAGTGAAATAATTTGTTATATTTGTTCATCTTTGTTGTTTAACTGTTAATCATTAAATGACCTCACATGCTTACTCGGTTTCAGTTAAAGATTTCTGTCTTTAAACAACCCAGAAGTTAAACCTGCTGTGAGGCTGAAATCTTATAAAGAAAAAGCTGATTTGATCCTTAAGTCATTCATCAGCTTTTCCTGTTGTGTTTTATTGGAGAAGTATTCATTATAGCAGTGATGTTCAACCTCTTTTTGAGCGGAGGTATACTTTTTCCTTGACAAAAATCCCAAGGCACACCAACAACCAAATATGTAAAAAAAGGAGAAGTTGGCTCCACGATCTTACATACATTTTATTGTCAAATCTGAGGCACAAAAAGCTTTAAGTTCACCCAGGTAGTTGTTTTCCTTCCTGTTTATTACAATGCAATTCCTTGAAACCTCAAAAAAAGAAACAAATACAAAAACATTTTTTTCTAAAAAGTGATTCATTTATTGAGATGTTTGTTTTTGTTTATTTCAAAGCAATGGCAATTTTTGAACAATTATATGACAACTTGCTTGATACATTTTAAACAAAAAATACTGAAATTATATTCATATATACTAGTTTTTCATTCGGCTAAATGTTGTTCATCAAACAAAAAAAAACTTTTTTTAATGGATACATTGTTTTCATTTTAGTTTAAAAGTCTTTAAAAGTCTTAACCATAATCCTGTTTCTTATGACTGTTTCAAATTTTTCAAAAGTGCTTTAAGTCATGCTTTGACTTTAACGTGATGCATCATGGAGGATGTAGTGCTAACAGTGACTCTGGAGCTGTACACACCAACACACGTGTCAAAGTCAAGGCCTGGGGGCTGAGAACTCTGAGATCCAGCCCTCCAGACCATTTTATTTTCCATCCATCTTCTTGACCGCTTCTTCCCTTTCGGGGTCGCGGGGGTGCCGGAGCCTAACCCGGCTACTGATGGGCGAAGGCGGGGTACACCCTGGACAGGTCGCCACGGGGAGAACATGCAAACTCCACACAGAAAGGTCCCAGCCGGGATTTGAACCGGGGCCTTCTCGCTGTGAGGCAAGAGCGCTAACCACTGCGCCACCGTGCAGCCACCATTTTATTTTATTGTTATTAATGTCCTGATGTTATCTTGTGCTCATTTCTAACTTGTATAATTTTGACTGAATATATTTTTATGGAGAGTAAAATATAGAAAGTGATTTAAGATTTAAGTTTATTTATTCTGGAATAATATTCTGCCTTTTTAATAATTATGTTAAAAAGTTACTGTTTTAAAGTCTTCAAAATTGGCATTCCGCTAGCTTTTTGGACTATTTTTGCATTTACTAAGATTTTTTGGGAATTCAACTAATATTTCAGCTGCATGCTAGCTGTTTTGACTAACTTAGGCTTGTCTTTTACATTTTTTTATGATAGTTTGAAGTTTAGCTCTGTTTTTCAGCTACATGCTAGTTGTTTTGGCTAACCAAAGTTTTAACTTATTTTTTTAGTCTAATTTAGCATTTAGCTAATATTTTATCTGGCTATCAGCTTCAGCATCTTCAACTATCAGCACTAGTATCTTCAGCAGCCAAATTAAGCTTACAGCATTCACACTAGCATTATCACAGGTAATGCTGTATATCTAGTTTATAAATGTGTTTAAAAGTTATGATTTTAAAGTTTTAGAAATGTAGTTTTAGAGTGTTCAATAAATGTTTATCCTGTTTGGCCCACGACCTAAGTTGTGTTTTGGGGTTTGGCCCATTGTACATTGAGTTTGACACTCCTGGTCTTTAAGTTTTATTATTTTATGCACTTTTTACACGTTCAGACAATAGCAACACCACTAAACACAATCTTGAGCTGCTATTTTTGTTGGAACTGAGAAACTTTTGGCCATGTTGGCACCAGGAAATGAGGATCTTAACCACGTCTGATTGGTCAGACCAAGGACATATTCCTCAAACCTCCAAGAATGATTGATGGAGAAAGTACCGGTACTCTCCATCAATCAGAGTACCGTCATTCTTAGTGTCTTTAATAGAATCAAATAAACACACATTCATATCCTAACACTCAGTGTTTTATCAGGGCCTTTTTGGATAAGGACAGAGCTGAAATCCTGGCAATGATAAATGTTTTTAGGTCACACTGGTTGAAATACTGCATTAGCATCCCTCATGACACATGTTGAGGCGTTCCCCTGGACACCTCTCTGAGTTGGTTGATGAGGAAAAGAGCAAGCAAAAACAGTCAAAATTACCCTTTAATAGAGGATTGGACCAATGTGCCACACAGCTCTGAGTGGTGACAGCATCACTACAGTGACCACACCATGTGTTCAAACCCAGGGGTTTATATACAGAACTGGGTGTTCCCTGGTCACCCAACACACAAAGAAACACCTGGTCATGCAACACGACTAACACATAGTTGTTATGTGGTAATACTCCTGTCCGATCTCTTAATGTATTTATCCTTTAGGTCTATCTGGTGTAATCTCCCAGTGAAGCTCTCAGTAGTCTTCTAGTAGAATTCCTGATCTAAGAGTGAAATTCCGTCCCTCTGTCTCTGGCACAAGGCTGGGTCACATCCAGTTTTTCTGCTGCAGATCAACAACCTCACTGTTAACCAAGATTATTAGTGTCCCAACACATCCTAACAAATGAGTAAATATTTTACACCTTCTTAATGTTTAAAAACAGATTTCATTCCTTCACATCTTGTGGTGCAGAGGTACAGCGGTTGACCTCTGGTTTAGTTCATGCCATGGCTCCCATGTGTTGAAGTGTCCTTAGGCAAGATACTCACCCCCACATTACTCCTGGTACTAGGTTGGCGGCAGTCTTTGGCAGCAGTCGCCATCAGTGTGTGAAAGTATGTGCATGTATGAACAGGGCTGTCAATGTGAGGCGCTTTGGGCCTTCAAGCAAGGTAGTAAAGTACTCTGTCAGTGGATGCCATTTATCTTTCAGTTCTCAGTTGCTAAACACATTTCTCAGCTTCTACTGTACACAAATGTACTCAACTTTGAGTTGTGGGGCAGCCATGGCACAGAGGTAGATAAACACATGGGCAGTCAGGGCAGAACCTGAATCTGATTTTCCAGAGTGGTAAATGGTGGATACTTTTCAACCTTTCTTGAAGGCCCAAAGCGCTTTACTGTCCAATTTATTCATTCACACACACATTCACACACTGATGTTGGCTCCAGTACTAAAACCACCAGGAGCAATGTGGGGTTCAGTGTCTTACCCAAGGACACTCGATAATGAGTGGGCAAGGCAGGAACTGAACCTGCGATCCTCCATTCTGGAGCCAGTAAGATACTGATCTCCACACTGCTCCTGGTGGACTGATTATCAACCTGCATGGATCATCATCAGTATGCGACTGTGTGTTCATGGATGAATGGGACTGTAAGCCGCTCTGGGCCTTAATGACTGTAGAAAATTGCTATAAAAGTACACGCCATTAAGCAGGTGTTGCTGTAGCTAAGAATCACAAACTCTGCTGTCTTCTTCTTTCTTCTAGATATTACTCTGATATCTCCCGAATGCCAGCAATCAGTGATCAGGACATGAGTGCCTACCTAGCAGAGCAGTCCCGGCTGCACCTCAGCCAGTTCAACAGCATGTCGGCGCTGCACGAAATCTACACCTACATCATCAAGTACAAAGACGAGGTGAGCGTCCTCTGAACACGACTCCGATGGACAGAGAGGAGTCTGTAATTACTCAGTAGAAGGATGTCCTGTGTCTTCACGAACACCATGGGGTCATTTTAATTCAATTACACTGATAATCAGTCTGCAGCGGCACACGCTTGAAGGTTTTACCACCATTAGGATGCACATTAAGGCATGAGCTGAGCACATTATGAACTTAATGAAGCTCTGCAAAACTTGTGTGATTTTTATTTCACTTTTGCTTTTCATCAGGACTAATAGCTGACTATAAGTCAAACCTTGCTAGGCAACCACCGGACCTTAAAGACCCATACAGACATCTTTTTGTCTGTTTAAGAAGGTCTTTTCATTATGATTATGTCATTGTTTGCCAAAATAAGAAAACCTGTTGTTATCTAGGACAAAGCTTTTGCAATTTTTCACTAAAAATTAACCTCTCAGATGTGGGCACGACTTCCCATCATCCATCAGTTTATGTGTTCCTCCGCTAGCTTACTGTGGCAAAGCAAAGGGGTCAAAAATCGCCAGGACAAGCTCCATTAAAAACTGAGTATTGGTTATGAAAAATGCTGCTTTTTACATGTGTTTTAAAAGGAGGACGTAAACTACGCTGTCTTGTGTTGTCCCAAAACGGGCGTGAAAAGCAGTGTTTTATCGCGTACAAACCGCGTTCGAAACTGGGCGTCGAAAGAGGCATTTGCTGTCACACACATGCGTTAAAAATGCTGTTTTTAAAAAATATATAATATAATTTTTAAAATTATAATACAATAATTAGGTCAGCTGGAATTTACCTTTTTTTCTCCCATACAGGTTTTTGCAAGTTTGATTCTATGGTAAACACAGCTGTTTTTTTTAATGTTTTCTATGTTAATTATAGTGAGTGTTTCTTTTTTGTATGTAAGTATGTATTACAATAATGAACTATTAAAAATATTAAAACAGACTTTCTTTGTCACAGACAATTACAAATCTCTTTTTTTGGTCATTAAATTACCAAACCAACATACTGCAATTGATTTCTGTTAAAAGCTTTTGAGGAATCCATAGATGAACAAATATTTCTTGATAATCTAACGTCTACATTTAACACGACGAGGACGGTTGCTCTTGTTTATACCTACACAGACCTTTTTTTATAAAATGAATTGGTTGTGGAGTTTTTTTCCAGTCGTCACCTGCGTTCAAGTCGCTTTTTCATTTTTTCATTGTAAAATTGGTTCAACAGTTGTTCTAAACAAAGATGTCCATATGTATTAAAAAATTAATAAATAAGCTGAAACCATTTTAATATGGTCTTTATGGCGCTTTTCCTGACGATTATTGACAAGTGTCTTTACAGGTTGTTGGTGGTGTTAAGACAAACCAATAGAGACACCTTCTGTCAGTTTAAAGTGTTTTTAAAGGAGTTATTGATCCCAGAAGTCTGAATCTGAGAACATCTAGCTAGCTTGACTGAATTGTTTTTGTTTTCCTCCTGTTTAAACTGCTGCCGTTTCTGCTGCGTTTTACTGCAACAACATTTTGTGATCTGTTCTTGACATTCAGACATTTAGTGGGGAATTTATCTGGAATAATAAGCTTGAAATATAAAACGCTGATTATATTAAGAATAAATGAAATATCTGATACTGATCGGGGAACATCATACGATATCGATCGAGTCATCAACCACGTGATCGGGCCGATTTTATCACATGATCGGATCGGGACATCCCTACAAATTAGCATGACTTATTTAAAAAACTGCACTTGTATTTGATCAGATCCTCATGTCTTTAGTTAAGTCAACTACATTAGAGAAGTGACACAGAAAGATGGGAATCGCAGAGCAAACCCCTTCCTGTGCACAGATGTGTACATAGTGTAAATCTTATTTGCCCACATTGTGCTGCATGGATTTAAGACATTCTTTCCATCCTCCTTTGCAGTATCACTGTAGTTATGCTGCAGCTGCCTCCATTTATGCTAACTGCACCCTGTCATTACAGCCCATTATCCAGATGCAGGCATCTGCACGATCCCATCGCCTCTGACTCGTGCCCTGACCTCACACGCGCGCACACATGCACACACACGCACCATTAAAGTGGATCCACATACTGTACTATAGCACTTCCTGTTAATGCTCTCCGAATGAACGCACACATCCTCCTGTGTGCAACTCTCTGGTAATTAACATGTAATTACACACATCCCACCAGTCTTCACACCTGGCCTGCCAGCCCTGCCCACCTTGTTGGTATGAGTGTAGCTGGTTAATGGAAATTAGCGTCAGAGTGACGCTCCTTCTCCCTGTTTGTCTGCAGATCCTGTCGGCGTTACAGAAGGACGAACAGTCGCGCCGGCAGCGGCTACGAGGCAAGCTAGAGCAGGTCATCGACACCATGGCTCTGGCCAGCTGAGGACCGGCCCAGTCTGCAGAACTGGATTTAAATAAAAACACACATCTCGTGACTTTTTGATGTCTGTTAAAACTTCAGTCAAGGAAACGACTGGAAGGACGCAGGCACCCAGCAGCAGCAGCACACAGGAGCAAGCGCCTCCTTCTGTTCCCCTCTACTCTTCTTTTCTGAGCCACTAATCCAACAAGGGTCACCGGAATCAAACACGGACCTGACATCCCTCAGCTGGAGGAAAAGCGTTACTGCCAAGGCTGTGGCTCAGACGGTCAGAACCCAGGAATCTCTTCCCCTTCTGTTGTCCTCTCGCTTCTGCTGACCTCCAGAGGACATGAAAGGTCAGGGACAGCCGCAGAGGAGCTGAGGACGGACCTTCTCCACCCCCAGTGCTGTGCCACTTGTGTTACTGCTGAATTTGCACAACAAAGCTAAATCAAAAGAGAGGATATATGAAAATCTATATAGATATATAAATAAAAGCCGCTGTTTTTAAAACAAATGAGAAGTTTAAAAAAATGTTTTCCATTTCAGTGTATAAAAATTTGATATTTCCTAGATGAAAACTTTAGAAAAACACAAGGAAAAAGTCGTCTTGTGCCATGTTTTACTTTGAATGTCGTTCAGTGCAAAGAAACTCCTTTTCGTTAGATGAAACGTGCAAATATGAAAATGTTGTCATGCTTAGTGACTGAGAGTTTAAATATAGGTAAGTGGCAAAAAAAAGAAAAGAAAAAAAAGATTTATTGAAATTCAGAAACTCTGTTGCAGGAGGTTTTAGGGCCATTTGTGATACTTTTCTGGGCTCTAAAGGAAGACGTGTGTCTGCTCAGCCAGCTAACCTACAGTGCTCTTGTGTTTCGTTTTAGAGAAACCAAATACATCACGGTCAGCTGATTTGAACTCCTCTGCTCTGAAAGCATTTCTAAGATGTGCCGTCCAAACTGAGGCCAGTCTCTGTTTTGTTTTTTTGTTTTTTTGATTAGCTAAAGAGCCCTTTTCTCCTTTTCTTTTTAATGTGAATGTGATTTTTTGAAAAGTTAATGAGATGTAGCTTTGAGATTTGTGAGTGTTTTTGTACACAGTTAAGGCCTTTCTCTTTTTTTTGTTAGGTGGTCATATTGGGGCAAAAAAAGAGAAAAAAGTGTTTAAATGATTTGAGAAAACTGGAGTTTTACAGATCCATACGTCTTCATCAAACATCACGTTGAAAACATGACTCTGCATTTCTGAAACTGAAACCAGTACCTCAAGAACCATGACTTTTTCTTCCGTTCATTCAGTGCTTCCCTCTGATTTGTTAATTTTATTTCAAAGGTTTTTGAATGAGTTCACACCTTTCCTGCATAATCTTTGCAGTTTTGTTGCGGGTGAAACAGATCAGGATTAGTACATTTGTTTTATTTGCTTTCAATCTTCACAAGATCAACTGAAAAACTATTAAATTATTTTTTTTTTTCATTTTTAAACACACTTTAACATTTAAAGCAGCAAATATGAGACCCTGTCTTCTCCAGTGCTGTGAAAAAAGAAAAGGTGTGGCCAACACCCGAAGGTGACTAACAATTTTGTCTGTGTCGAGTGGTAATTACTCAGTCACCGCAGATTTACACGTTTCAAAAGGAACACCTGGGCTATTTAAAACCCCTCTTTTAATTTTTATTTTTTTATTTTGTGCTGTTTAAGTAAAGTTTTTCCTGTTTTGTGCAAATTTGTCACACAAATTACTAAGACCTCAAAGAAAAAAAAAGTGCAGTTTTAATCAAGGCAAAAAACTGAAAAAAAGATTTAAAACAAGTCTCTTAAAAACATTTTGGGTGCTTTTGGAGTCAACAGTTGCAATCTGAAATTTACATTTATCCTAATTACTCTAACATTTACACAACTACATTTTTAGGTCCCATTCACCCCTGAACACACATTAGCCCACTTACAGCGGCTCTGCTGCCTAAAGGCCGTGTCACACTGTTGCTACGTACAATTATCAAATTTTCTCTGCATGTAAATTCAACTCATTCTCATTCGGACGTTGTCACATATTAATTGGTCCATGATTAAGGACCCCTCTGCATCACTTTTTGATGTTTTGGGTATCCCCAACTCGTCATTTTTTGACATGCTGGCCATTCCAATTAAATCAGTCCGGTCGTTTTGTCATACGGGGTACCAGATGTGGAACCGATACTGATCCGCATTCGGTACCGATCCACATTTGGTACGGAGTTATGGTTAGGATACCGGCTTGTGGCCCAGTGGTTGGAGAGCCTTGATTTACCGTATTCTCCAGAGTACAAGTCAGACCGGAGTATAAATCGCAAGAGCAAAAAATGTCAAGAAGAAGAAAACCATATGAGTCACTCTGGAGTTTAAGTTGCACTTTTGGGAGAAAAGTCTGACGTTTCAGAACAAATCCGCTAAACCCAGCGTAACTTAAGAATAAATAAATGAATGCAAGAATATTAATCTTTTGATCTGCAGAAGAAAAATATTCAAGGATTAAGAAGAAAACAATCAGATTCTCTTCCATGTTTGTTTTGGGTGACACTTCTTCTTCTGCTGCTGTCAGTAGCAAATACTTATACTCAGATGCAACGCCCTCTAGGGGTTGTTAGAGGACACAACTACCAAAGGTCAACTGGCATTTACTGGGATGATAACAAATATCTTAGCCAACGTATGTCTAAAAAGTCGCACCCCTGGCTAAACTATGACAAAAACTGTGACTTTGGTGGTAGTAGCAAATACTATATTATTTTCTCTGTGGAAAATACAGTATTTGGAACGGCCAGCACATCAGAACATGACGAGTTGGGGACACCCAAAACGTTAATTTTTGACACGAAGGGTCCTCGCGACCCCGAAAGGGAAGAAGCGGCCAAGAAGATGGACGAAGGGTCCTTAACCATAGGAATGAGAATGTGTTGGTAAATTCGGTCTTCCGCGATACATGCGTGACATACGTGATTCATGTGTCTCCTCCAT
>NC_050518.1:28163456-28210502 GCF_002922805.2 Oryzias melastigma
GTCTTACTTCTAGCCCTCCCTAAGTCAGGCCAAATCTGTCACTGTGACTTCCTAAAATGTCTGCCACCATTTTGAAACTCATCGAGTTGGTCTGAGCCATGTTTTTAGAGGAACTACGGTCGCCAATCACGAGTGAGCTTGTTTGAAGTCCACACCCCTTCCACTGAAAGTGGGCTCGGGAGAATCTGTTAAACATTAGAGGCAGGGCCACCAGAAACCTCTTGCTTTTACTGAGGCATCTGATTGGTCTGTTTATTACTAGAATAACGTGCAATAAATTAAAAAATATCTTTTAAAAAACAGGATTAGAAAGAAGATGTTAAGAAGAATGTCTCAGAGCAAGAATGATTCTGACAAATAGAATGAATGAGTGCTGTCTATTTTTCATTAGAAGTCTACAGAGCTCCAGACCCCACGTGACTTCCTGCAGTCAGTCAACCATTTTGGCAGGAATATGAACAGCGCCACCGTGAGCGCCACTGTTAAAAGCTTTCAAGCCATCTGAATATTCATCTCACTTTAATACGCATGACATTGAGCTTTATTTAAAAAAATTAAAAAGGTTAAATATTACTAACTATATAATGTACCCACGTGCTTTTTAAAAGTATCTCAGCTGAAGAAAATGTCCCAGATCTATGCTATAAGACATATAACTACCTTATAAACTTCCCATCGTCCTACACGGGGGACTCTAAAAGTTTACATAATCCTGGAGGGTTCCATATGGAACCTACACTGGGTTTGTAGTGTGGCCCCTGCCAACCTCTGCATGTTTTTCATTGAGGAAGAAAGTGATCAAAGGACTTAATTGGAATCTAGTCAAATTAATAAAAGTGGATCAAGCTTGTTCAGAGATCTCTGGGTTTCGGGGTATGCAAAGACAAAGAGTAATAAAATATGATTGGTTATAAACGTTAAAGGCGGGCTTTATTTGTCTACAGGCCAATGTTCTATCAGGAAAGGGAAAAGCCCTCATGACCTTAGCACCTCGTATGGTCATCTGTAGCAAATCTAAAGCTTGAGTGGTCAATTCCTCTGGCCCTGCTCCCACCAACAAGGTCATTGATGGCATTGTTTACCAGTGGAAAAGTACATATTAGGTCCTTGGAACTTCCCCTGACTGGTTTTAACTAGTCTGGAGTTCCATTTGGTTAATGTAACAATGGATTAATCAATTTGTTAAAGACAAGGTAAAAGTGCAATCATAAAGTTAAACAAACCTTACTGTAACATAGTTTAGCAATATAAAACGCCTTCACATAGAATACAAATGTATCATAATATAAAAGTGTTAAAAACCTTCTTTTAATATAAAAACTCTTCAGTAGCAAACATTCAGCTGTGGAATCTTCAATCAAAAAATTGCTGCATCATTACTGGAAGGGTAAGTGTTATATTCCAGGAGAACATTAAGCGTGTTTGAGATGACCAAGGCGGACGCAACGCCGCACAGATCGCCTGCAGCGCGGTGTATGCTGGTTAGTTTCTGTCACCGACGTCAAATGTGTGCTGTCATGAAGTATCGCAGGAAAAGGGCGGATTCAAGGCGCCTTCCTAAGCCAGCGCAGCCAGAAAATGGGTACTGCGCTGGCTACAAGACGCCTTGAGGACTACAAAACAATGCATTGTGGGAAACAGTGTTCTGTCAGCTCTTGTAGTTCGATGTGACGCTGATCAGGAATAACTGGTGCTAAATAAGGAAATCTGCATTTTATATCTTTCTGGAAAGTAGTGAATCACTGATGAAAAAAAATAAACAAGATTTCAAATAATCTGTGGTTATGTGTGTTACAGTTGCCTTTAAAAATTAACTTTAATTTCTATTTTATTTCTTTATTTAGGACAGTGCTTATGAAATTCATCCAGCGTTGTTTTTTTTTTTTTTTATTTTTTTTTTTTTATCTGTTTTACTCTAACAGATGTTAGAAACAATATAAAAGACATAACAGCACAGATCATACTAAGGGGGAGTGGCATATTAAAATTCAACCGAATGCTAAGGACAACCCCCAACTTCTTGTTCTTGTACAGTCTCGCTGTTCACCCTCATCTCAGGCGCCTTTCTCCGCCCCCTTCTGCAGCAGTTTGGTCTCGCCGACGATGCATCAAGGCGCTGGGTCATCTCAAACACACCTATTAGCATAGTTAGCAGCAGGGTCGGGTTGTTGTTTGTTGACATTAGCTTTGATAACGCATCTGGTTGTCATTTTTAATTTTCTCTTCTCTGGAGATGGTAAATAGTTGAAACTAGATGGAATAAAGTCCAGACTCTGTGGATTATCACTCTTTCTTCCTATAAAAGACAAACATTTCAGGATCCACATTTTGATTGCTACGTTTGCGTTTGCTAACTTTAACACAGCACTGTTATCACACAAACTGCATACAATGAACTGTGGTTTTACACTAGCATCAGTCCAAAACCACAATTATATCATATAATAAAAGTAGCTTTGTATACAGTAACATACGTGATATGAAGTAATCGCTGCACAGAATCCGACCGCTGGAGGGTCTGTCTTTCAGTCTTGTTTTCCTCCTGGCTCTTTTAATGGCGCTGATCCACTTAGCTCGCCTCTCTGCATCTTTAGGAATGCGATAAAATTATGTACAGTGTTCCCTTGCTTGTTCATGTTTCTAATTCAACACGTTTGTCTGAAATGTTTTTTTGGTCCGATCCGAATACTCCCCTTCTCCCTCTCCCTCAGCCCTCCCCTTGATTTGGAGTGGCAGTTGAAGTCAAAGTCGTGTCCGGAATTGTTATTTTTTTAAGTTTCACACTCCAAACAGAGGGGTCCAAAGTCCGCTATCGCGAGAGTAAACCGCGTTGCGCGAAGAAGCTCATTTCCTCCCTTTGGTGCGCTCTGAACCACAGAGGTTTACATTTAAATGTAAGTAATGACTTTATGTTGTAGCACGACCTTTTTAAAGTTATAAAAACGCTGTTGTTATGGATATTCAACCGCTGGAAGCGCCGCGCTAATGCTAGCGGACCGGCGATGTTGATGACGTCATTGAACGGAAGTCACGTCTGAAATATTAGACACTATTTTTTTCATCACCCTCTGTTTGGAGCAAGCACGGAGGGATAAACGAAGGGGGAGGGCTAAGGGAGAGGGGGAAGGGGAGTATTCGGATAGGGCCTTTGTGTCTAAAGGAGGTGCTGTGCGCAGCAGAGCCCCCTCAGGAACACGGAAGGAGGGGGGCGTTCCTCAGAAACGGACGAAAAAACCCTGATGTGTTGAAGAAGATAATCGGGGAGAATAATTATCATCCTCAGCAAGTCTTTCTTATTTTATTCAGGAGGAAACAAGCACTCCTGATTTTAAGGTACAGAGAGAGACTCTTCATCTGCGTCAAAAAGTTCGCAGTTGCTGCAGCTGCTGTACAGTCTTTTGTTCTGAATAATAATAATGATAAAACACTCTTTATCTTGAGCAATAATCCAATTTTCTTTCATAATTTTTTTTACACAGCATGATCAGAGTGTTTTAGATGAGTATGGATGGACCGGTAACAGACATCCATCAGCTGCGGGGAGTATTTGCGGATTCCTCCGGTCCCTAACCCCACAAATAAGGGGGAATATCGTGCTTTTCTTTTTTCCGCGTCTATTTGTACAATCTTGGGGCAACAGTTATCAACCATGGTTAGCCTCCTTCACCGCGGCAGTCTGTCGATTCAATTCCTCGGCCCGATTCCTGCCAATATGGTGGCGCCTGAGGAGGACGACCCTCTGTGACGTCATCTCCCGCAGCTTTATGGGATTATGACTGCTTGGAACCAGCAGGTACTTCCTATTTGGAATGTGAGAGAGGAGGGGTTGATATGTCCGGTGAATATACAGTCAATGGGTCCAGAAGGTAGTGATGACGTTGGGATCACTTCCTTGTGGACCTGCCCCCTGCATTTGAGATCAAAACGGGCTGGTACAATGTAGTTTGGGTGGCAGTCGAAGATGAGTTCCCAAACCTCAGTCATGGAACTTCAATTTTTTTATGCAAGTAACTGAAGTCATTTTCATTCACATGGATGTCAAACAGTTACGGTTTTGTATTAACTTTAAGGTGTGAAATGTTACGGAATGTGACTGGTAAAAGGAACATATAAATGTCAGCCAGGCTTTCATTGACCATCCGTCCATCCATCCATCCATCCATCCACCCATCCATCCATCCATCTTCTGAATGCGCTGAGTCCCTTGTGGGTCATGGGGGTTGCTTGTTCAGGACTCAATCCGAAACAAATAAGCTATACTACCAGTCTGAATACACCCATCATGTTTGATTTCCATCAAAATTCTGCTGTTGCACTTTAATGAGGTGATAACATAAATCACTGCTCAGTTTGCACGAGTCATTAGGGTTCCGTTTTATGGCTGATGCTCCTCCTGGGCCAGGGCATGGAAACCCTGAAGAGCGCCCCCTGTGACTGTGGTAACTTCTGCCTCTGATGGTTCCAAGCTGTCCTTCTTAAGCAGGGATTTGCTGAGCCGACCATGCTCAGCTTCTAAGCTTATGAGATCAGGCGTGTCCAGAGGATACAGTTGAATGCACAGTTGAATTAACATGCATTAAGCTATTCACTGAAAAAAATCCATATCTTCCAACTCCAATTTACAGTTTTGAATGTAAAAAGAAATATAATCAGGACTCTAAAAGGACTTCTAGTTCATTTGTAGGATTTACCAGGTTTTCTAGTCCACCACACATCCAATATGTTGTCATATAAAGACAAAATAACTCAGAAAACTTTCAGTTGTTTTCATTTTTCTTTCTATTTTGACTGAAGTTTCTATAAAAAATCTGTTTGAAATATGTTTTTTTATTGGGCTGAATCCTGTGCGACACCTTCTTACCATCCTGCACAAAAACTTGGCTCATCTGTCATTTCTGACCCCAGACTCCTCATTCCTGCCTTTCCTCCCTCCTCACCAACGCTTTGATCTGAGAACATTTCAGGAACCAAGCAGAGCACCATCTCACAGATTACACAGAAGCCATTTAGAAAGCATGGCAATACCACACACTTTTAATACCATATGACTCCTAATACCTTTTTAAGGGTTCAGCTTTGAAGCTGATGTGACGGTTTTATGCCAGCATCTACTTTCTGCTCTTTTCTATTCTGCACATTTACGTAGACCTGAATCATGGAGAGATGAAAAGCGTCATTTTCTTTTGATAAATCTCAATTTTAATTTTAGTTTCCATTTCAAACCCATATGTGAAATCTGTGTTTCTGGCTGAATGTTTGCAGTTTATTTGAGGAGCATCAACTTAGAAAACTTCAGACTTCCAGATCAAAAACACTAACACATACAGTAAGCTCTCATACAAAAAGAACGGTTTGACTCTTAAAGACACCCTGTTTTACAAATGATAAGTAAAAAATGAAGATGGGCATTCACTTGGAGCCTTCACTGTCAGTAATGCCCGTCTGATCTGAGGCAGGGAAAGGTGAAGCTCAGTTTCAAGAGGACAATCATCCACCTGCTTCTTCATTCATGCGATAAGGCCTAAATTATCGCTGTCCGTCAGTTCAACGAATCTGTGGACGCTGTCAGATGGGAGGGTTGTATTTCAGGAAGCTCTGCAGACTTTACTCACAGTGTCTCATGTGAACAGATTAGTAAAAGTAGAGCTGTCCAGCATTCTGCTTTAGGTGAGATATTATGCTCTGACTGGCTCAATCCACAGTTTAATTCCATTCATGGGTAAAGATGTTTGTGGACTATGTTGGCATTTACTAAGATTTTTTAGGTTATTTTGGAGTTTAGCTAATATTTCAGCTACGTCCTAGCTGTTGTGGCTAACCTAAGATTATTTTTTCAGTTGTTTAGACTAATTTAGCATTTAGCTAATATTTTAGCTGCCTTATAGCTTCAGCGTTTTCAGCTATCAGCTCTAGTATCTTCAACGGCCAAATTCAGCTGTCAGCATTCACGCTAACATTAACGCGGGTCATGCTATATACTTCATAATTATGTTAAAAAGTTACTGTTTTAAATTTAAACATTTTTAGTTTTAGAGTGTTCAATAAACGTTTATCCTGTTCGGCCCGTAACATAAGGATTTTGGCCCCTTGTGCAATCGCGTATGACAGCATCAACATACGTCACAAGTGCATACAACGTCCATTCCCCTTACAAATACTTCATAATACATTCACCACATGCACGACAATACATTCCATTTTATGACTTCCCTTGATGTGGCCGTGCAAGCCTCATAGAAACTGCAAGAAACACCTGCGCTCCCACATGATCGCTCTTCTCTGCAACCTTCCACGAAACTAGACAACCCATAAACCCACAGCACCCCTCCAGGTTTGAGTGTTTACCTTAAACTTTTGTCTCAGAGAATTCACAGTTTTCTAATACTTCGCATTGTGAGTCTAACATACACATTTTCAAATAAGTAGTAATGGATGTAGGATTTATCACCATCTCATCAAACTCCAATATCTGTTTGTTTAATCTCACGCATGTTTAATTATGCTTAAACATTACAAATACTTCTTCATCTCAGTACCAACATTTACTGACTGTGTCACACCTAAAGATCCTAAAACTATATTTCTAGCAGAGCAGATTTTCTATAAAAACACCGGTTTGATTGTGACCTCCACGCTCTCCTTAAGCTCTGCTCCTCTCCTCATGGATCTCAAAATGCCCATTACACAGATTGAAAATGTTAAATTTAAAATGTGCCCCAGTGCCCCCTTAGGAGCAATGAGATTTAACAGGTGAGTCATCAGTCAAATAAAAAAAAAAATCCATTACAACCTTAAAGAGGGACTGAGAACTGTGCTCATCCCTGTTCTGAAAGAGACACAGCTTTTCTTTAAAAAAAACATTTTGTCTTTTTAGATTGATTTAATTTTATTTGCTCTAAATTAAAACATCAGATTGTGGATTAAAACATGTTATATTTTAGTATTAATAATTTAGTTTCCCATTTCTTGCAGGATTTTTGAGAGTTTCCATGGGCGTAGCTTTCCTCCTCCCTCACGGTCTGCTTTGATACGTCTCTTGCATGTTGTTCGGGTTCCCTGTTGCAGCACTTGTCACAGTAAGCAGAGCACACAGCACCTCCCGTTGCCTGCAGCTCCTCTCGGTCGGTGTTCAAATATCTCTGGGCATCAGATTACCATGTTTGAACGAGCTTGTTGAGAAAAATCACGCTCCCTCTTCTTTATTTCCCTCTCCTCTATCTGTTTTTTGTGCCTGGAGGCTATTCTGGCAATTCAATCACCGGCCGCTCTCAACACAAACACTCAGACGCCCTCCAAGACGCCCCGAGACTCTATAAACGACAAAGTCACATTGGTTTGAGCCCCACACCGCCGACTCTCAACTGGAGATTAAACTGCAATAAGACTACTCTGTGCCTCCAGAGAGGAGTGGATGGTTAAAGAGGGCCAGATGGAAGAAAAGATAAAACAAAAAGAAGTGTGAGAAGAAAGAAAGCAACGAAGGGTGCAAGAGACTTGACTTTGATCGAGACGAGGTGGGGGGAGAAGAGAAGGGAGCCAGTGCCCGACAGAGATCCTTCTTATTCTGTCTTTATGAAGCTTCAATAAGTGACGACCAGCAGGGGAAATAAGATGATGGAACACAATCAGAGCAGCAGACGGAGTCACATCCGCGACGGCTGCTTCCTCCCTGGCAGATCTGAGTTAAGTGCAGAGCTAAAGTGGGACTGTGTGGGTGCATATCTGGAGTACATTAGAGGAAACAAACAGTAAGTGTACCTGTGTAATTTGAAATAAATCACTCTTATGTTAGACAAAACATACATTTGGTTAGACTCATCTAAATGTCTGCATGTATAAAGTAAAGGGAAGAGCACATTCCAGCTGGAATTCTGCGTAATTTCAGTTTTTCCTACCAATCTTAGTGGGTGAAGTTGCATTCAAATAGCAGTGCAAACTTTCTAAACTTTTACCATTCAAAGGTAAAAATTCAGAAGAAAGTTTTGCTTTTTTGTTGACTATTCAATTCTATTTACAAGAGCCTGGATTAATTTAATTTCCATTTTCTTTTTAAATTCTTTCGATTCTTAAATTCAATTCAACTTTGTGTTTATGCATTTATACACATTTGTTTAGAAATACATTAATAATCTACTTGATTTGAATATATTCATATTAATCTGATCGAGTTCACATACTGTAAATGTATCAGTGAAATAATGAGATTGTTAATATCATCCAGTGTTACATGGATTCTCTAAAGGAGAAGTTCTAACTAAAATGTTCAGATCATTATAAACATTGGAAACATTGTTCTCTTCTCCTGGAGGACGTTTCAGTTTGACCACTAGGTGGAGATCACACTATAGCAGTATACCTTATCCCAATGAAGAAGAAGAAAGAATGAGGAAAAAACTGTGTTGTATATATAGTTACTTTAAAAATATTTAGAAAATTCATGTCTGTGAGTTTGCAAAGATCAGTGATATATGTTTAAGTTGAATGAGCGTTAGCGTTAGCCGTCCTATGAGAAATTCCATTAAATGTTAGCATCAAGCTACAGCACTTGAGCTTTATGTGCTAAATCAAACTATATTTTTATGAATTGATTATTGATCTATTAAGCTTAACTTGATTCAAATCGATTAATTGATTTCTTCAACCCAGCCATAGTTTTTAATTTACAAAGAGATCATTTCAGCTTCAATTCAGATTTCTTTGTTATTGTCTATGGCACTGAAGATCCACCGCCTAGTGAAATGACCGTATTCTGACCATAACAAAACAGCAGCAAAAAGACACAGGCTGGTCAAAACAGGCGGATGAGACAAATGCAGCATAAATAAAAATAAATACAGGAGATTTGATGAAAAATAGCACATGCAACAGTGGTAAAACAGTGGTAGATTTCAGAGAATGAACAGGTCATTTAAAGTTTTTACAGAAGTTCAGATGTCAGGTGTCAGTTGAGTAGAATCTTTCATGCAGCCTCTCTGTTCTACAAGGCAGGCTGGGATATCTCCTGCCTGAGGGTAGGAGGGAGAAAAGTCAGTGAGATAGATGAGTGGGGTCCCTGCTGATCCATGGTGCAATCGTCAGGCAGTGTTGTTCTGCCACCTCCCCAATGGTTGGCATTGTGACCCCAGTGTGTTTTTTTTCTTTTGCAGACCTCAACCCTCTACCCAGAATTTTTTTTGTGTCTGAGGCATTATTTATTTATTTTTCTAAATGTTCAAAATTTCTAGAGACTCCAGAAATATAATCCAAAATAAGAGCTGTTGTCTGTCTCAAGCTGTTCCTTTATTTTCTGTGAGTTTAGAACTTTACATTCCTAGTGATAGATAATTTGGAGAGTCTGTTGACCTGTGATACTAAATTAGAACTCATTAGAAACAAAAATGTTATTTATAGCAACATAACTTCCTTCAAGGATTGTTTGTGGATTATTCTCATTTTTCTTTCTTTCCTGGAGATAAAAAGAGTCAACCCAAAATCATAAAAAAATGTTTATCTAGCAACATCTGAACATATTTTGGACCAGTTATCCAGCCCTCATTCTCCACCTCAGAATACGGTCTCAATTTCTTCTCTATAACTGACTTTGTTATTTGCTTTGCCTTTTCCGACGATGGTGGAAGTTTCTTCAAAACAGGGTTCTCAAACTCAATTTCACTGCCACTGAAGGGACCGTCTGGCTGAGGCTGAAGTTCAGGTCAGGGAGGCCATTCCTACCAATCACATCCCTCCAGGTGCCACTGTCATTGCCCACATGGGCACTGAAGTCCCCCAGGACGACGACGGAGTCCCCTGTTGGGGCACTTTCAAGTACCTCTCCAAGAGACACCAAGAAGCCCGGGTACTCCGAACTGCTGCTCAGCCTGTAAGCCAAAACCACAGTAAGAGACCTGTCCCCCACCCGAAGGCGAAGGGACACGACCCTCTCGTCCACCGGTACGAACTCCAACACTCGATGGCTGAGCTGGGGGCTAACGAGTAAGCCCACCCCGGCCCTCCGCCTCTCACCATGGGCAACTCCAGAGTGGTAGAGAGTCCAGCCTCTCTCGAGGGACTGAGTTTCAGATCCCAGGCTGTGCGTCGAGGTGACCCCAACTATATCTAGTCGGTATCTCTCAACCTCTCGCACAAGCTCAGGCTCCTTCCCTCCCAGAGAGGTGACGTTCCATGTCCCAAAAGCCAAATTCCACGCCTGGGGTTTGGGCCGCCGAGGCACTTGCCTTCAACCGCCACCCAAACCACATTGCACCAGCTCCAGTCCCACAGGATTTGACGGGCGTATCACGGGTAAAAAAGTTGGAAAATCTGCCACACAAGCTTAGACGTGCCAACTCTATGCATGCTTGCGGCATTGCAGTGATACAGACACCGGAGTCCATTCCTCTGCCGCTCTGCACTGAAACTGCTGCTGCACCGCCGTTCAACAGCCATTGCACGGCGGTACCGCTGTACCACACGCAGTCACCCGCGGTCTCAATTTCTGGGCAGTTCAAAAATTAGATTCTTGTGTAACAACGGCTTAATTTTGTACTGCGTGTATGCACGTCGATTTCACGCCCCTATATCGCCCGTTGCACTACCTGTTCGCTCAAAACAGCATCTGAACTCCGGGGATTAATTTTTTTACGTGCTCCAGCCGTTTTGTGGGTGTAAAGCCAGTGGGACCAGGGCGTTCAGATCTCTCTTTCGGGTTGGACCTGACTGCGGCCTGTGGGAGGAGCCCCGGCCACAAGGCCTGGCTCCAGGGTGGTTTTCAAAAGGACCTATTCTACCTTTAGAACCTTGTCCATAATTATGTTTACAGATAACTTCTGATCAGTTTTTTGGACATTATCCACTCTTTGAGTCAACACATGTTTACTGGTAAACTGTGTTTTCTTGATTACATCATTGCTTGTTTTTCTCTCTACTTGGTTGTGTTACCTCTGCTTCACACTGCACACACTCCATCTACACAAGGTGGACCTCTAAACTGGCTAAAGAGTGTTTATTAATTTATCCTGCTCTGGCTTAGACTACTGAGTAGTTTGATCTATCTGCACTCTTTTTATCAAACATTCATAGAGCATGCTTAATGGCCTGAGTCAAAGTAACTTTTCATTTAAATTTGGACTTGAAAGATGGAAAGTGTAAGGAGCAAACAAGGAGGACGTTTACATTCTGAGAAAAAAAAATGGCTCTGAAAATGTTTGTATCAAACAGAATCAGAAGCTGGAACTTCAGCAGCTGAGTTGTTGGTTTGCATCATTTTCCTGTCCTTCCAGGAACCTCTTCTCTGATGGTGACGCCTTCTTTAAGGAAACTCCACCTTAATATGCTGAAATGGTGAAAGTTTTTGTTTGATTTTGGCTGAAATAGTCTTGGGTTCAACATGAATTTTAGCTTAGAGCTCCTGAAGAAAACTTTTCTACACTGACTTTTCATGAAGGGATTAAAAGTCAACTTTGAATTGATCACTATTGATCAGTTGATCACCTAAAATCTTTACTCAACTTGATTTCTTAAGGCTTTCTTTTTGTGCATAATTCGGTTCCACAAACTGCAGATCCTTCTTATTGTCCTGAGATAATCTTACATTAAGTAAATGTAGTAAAAACATACTATTGTTCTCTGATGGGTCTTTGTAAATGTCTTCCAGTCCACATGAAGATGAGATCAAGACTCTTTTTTGATCCACTGAACAGACTGTTGTTCAGACAAGAGATTTAAAACTTGAACTTGTCGGGCAGAAACTTGCATAACATGATTCAGTCATAAAACCGGATCCATTAAAGTAGTGACACACAAGTCTGTTATTTATTTATTAAGAATTTTTAAAAGGCATGAAAAATACTAAATTCATGCTGAACAATAATGTGGATTTGGAATAGAACATGTTAAAAGGTGATTCTTCAACCCTTTTACACCCGAGCTTTATCTCCAGTGCTGACTTGCTTTACCATAACTCTTCAACCGTTCATGCAGTTAACATAACTTTAACGAATTCTGAAGTGGAGAAAATAAGTTTAGTGCTGATATGCAAAACTTTACAGTAGTGCAGTGCGTACATAACCAGCATAAATCCACTAATATTGATGTCGTTAAAAGTGGCATTGCACAGCTATGCAACACTTTACGTTAATAAAATAAAGTTTTGCCTATCAGAGCAAAGCCACGTTTCTCCACGTCACAAAATGTGGGAATTATATTAACTGTTTTATGAGGAACCATAATAGAAATGCAAGTAAATATTTATAGTGTTACAGAAAAATGGGAGTGAACCAAGTCCACGATCTTCAGAGGTTAGGCCAGAGTGTCAAAGTCAAAGTTATCTTACACTCATTTTTACCTAGTATAATTTTGACAAAATGTATTTTTATAGAGAGTAAAATATTGAAAGTTATTGAAGGTTTGAGTTGATTTATCCTGGAATAATATTCCTGCCTTTTTATTATTCCTATTTATGTAAAAAAGTTATGGTTTAGAAGTTTAAAAATTGGCATTCTGCTCGCTTTTTGGACTATTTTGGAATTTACTAAGATTTTTTTAGGCTGTTTTGGAGTTTGGCTAACATTTCAGCTACATGCTAGCTAATTTTGCTAATTTAGGCTTTTTTCAGGTTTTTTAGGCTAATTTAATGTTTAGCAATTTTTTTAGCTACACGCTAGCCGTTTTAGCTAAACTAGTTCTTTTTTTTTTAGTTTTTGGGCTTATTTAGCATTTAGCTAACTTTATGCAATAAAGTTAAGGTTTTAAAGTTTCAAAAATGTAGTTTTAGTGTGTTTAATAAATGTTCGGCCCACGACCTAAGGTGTGTTTTGGATTTTGGCCCCCTGTGTGATTGAGTTTGACACTCTTGATTTAGGCCAATGGCGTCTTGTGGGATGAACTCAGAATAGATGAATAATACCTAGAGAGTAGATGCTGGTGATGGTTGGAGATCAAACTGCAACAAAGCATCGCTCCTGGTTAAGAATGGAGGGAAGACGGCTAACGGTCTAAAATGAAGAGAGCGAAAACTATCTATGAATTTAAAGGCAAACATATGACTTATTGGCTGAGAAGACAATGGGATAAAAGCTATTGGTGTAAATTGAAGACCTAATTGATAATGGTGTGTAAAGTGCAAAACAATCCAGTGTACATGTAAGTGAGGTAGATCTTCCTTACTGAAGTCGAACCAAAGCTTCACTAAATAATACCTTACGTTATCTTACTTTATCACGTTCCATTATGTTCTGTTTACTACGTTTACATTATGTTTACGTTAGCAAACATAACATAAGGTAATGTAATGTAAAGTAAGATAATGTAAAGTGTTACATACGTGTGTAAAGCCACTTTCCTCTGTGTCAGAAACTGTCGGAATTATACTGAATATGTAAACAATCAAAAAGTTATGGTAGATTAAAGAAATTGCTCAATAACCACCTTTCCAGATTCCTGGGGACCATTTCTTTATCACCTGGAAGAGGTCAGATTGGAATGAGGTCAAAATAATTTGAAGGAGGGGAAAGAAAAAGAAGAGCAAAAAAAAAAAAAAAAGCAAAAAAAAAAATCCTGACTGATTTTGTCCTGCCTAACTTTTGTGTTTATTGTCTATTTTTCTTTGGAACCGGTACGATCTTATGTTTGTTCATGTTTTGTTTTTAAATAAAAAATGCAAATAAAAGTAATATAAAAAAAAAGTCATGGTATTTTACAAAGCGTGTTATTTTGCTAATTAATTTGTGTTACAATTTTTTGTTTACTCACAAAATGTTCCGTAACAGGAGAGAGTCTTATAATGTAATGCAACTTGAGTTTAACTCATAGTTTAGAGAAAAAACTATTTCATAGATCCAAGATCCTTGCCAATGGGGTCATACTGTCAGCTTCAACAGCTGACGGCCACAGAATGAGAGAAAATTCTCTCAACACAGCACCCTTTATGGTCATGTTGATGATTTGTATCAGAAAAACTGTGTTTTCAAGTGATGAGAGTTCAGTTTTCTGTATTTGTCTTTCCACATCAGTATTGCTGATGAGGTTTTATACAGATATCAAGTTATTGAAAAGGAAGAATTAGGTTTTCTTCTAAAACAACCGTCATCTGTAGTAATATAAACTTTTTCTAATTTTAAAATTAAGGCTAACATAAAATGAAACAAAAATAAAAAATCAGATTTTTGAAGTTTAAATGCAAAAAATGATATTGTGTAATTAGAGCAAAAATGTATTTTAGCTCTGATCTACCTCCCTTAATTTACTGGTTCTATGATTCATGATGAATTCCTCGTCACTAAAGTCTGGGTCCCTGCGCCTGATTTGATGTCATGCACACTTTTTGGTGTAGATAAAGAGCAGAAATGTGCTTGGCTGTCTCCATTCAGGGTCTCTGGAAACTCCAGTGACTGCCAACTAAGCACATGACAACAGCACTACAGCATTTGTGCAGATAAGGCAAAACAAGATATGACTGTATGCTTCAGAGGCGCGAGCAGGCACTTTTCCAAACACTGATCGAATATTTTTTTCTTGTTTTTATGCTGAGACAAGCTATCAAGATGTAACCTAAGAGAGTGGAGTTCAGCATCGGCTCTCATTCAAAAGCAAACAGGATGTACATTTGAATGAGAGCAGATCATTGATAGCCTGTAAAGAAAATAAATAACTGCTGCAGACCTCTGGAGTTCAGTTCTTTTATTTCTCTGCTGGACTGTCATTGAACCTTGCTTTAAAATAATACTTTTATATAAACCTAAAAACGTGTTCCAATCCTGCTGGATTGTGCATTCACAAATACAGTCAGCAGAGCCGTCCAGGTCAAAGGAAAATGTTGTTAGACTTTGAATCACTGCAGCAGACAAGGTCAAGGCACGAGGGTCTGTACATGTCGCATTGATTATCAGACATCGTGCAGCAGCCAGCCAGCGTGCCTAACAGACTTGCAGGCTGCAAAACCCACCAAATAGAAGCAGACAGCAGAAATGCTGCTTGGTACTTAGCAGACAGGTGTGGCTGTCAAAAACTGTGAGGAAAGACGGTAAGTCCGACGGACACAATGCCAGCGAGTCAAACCGAGGACAGCGCGGTCCTCCTCGCCACACAGCAGGGGGGCCCAGCAGAGGACAAACACACAGCTGGCAGACTGCAAACAAGCACAAAACCTGTCAATGGATTCACAAACCATGCAAACAATCTCAGGCGTCAGGTTCAAGTTAGGCTGCATTCAGCGCGTTTTATCTGCTCCTTTCTCTTTAAACAAAATCAAAGTTCTCGCACTTCGGATAACAAGCAGCCGCACACGGACAAAGAAAGTTTGACGGTGTTGGACAACAGAATGATACACAAACAGATGCTAACTAGTTTAGCTTTACAGTGAAGCTTGTTTTCATCTGAAACAAAGAGTGGTTCACCTAAAAAAAAAAAACAATAGGCAAAAAACAAAAAAACTTAATTTTGTCTTTTTTTCTTCTATACAGGCAAAAACCATTAGATGCTATTAGCTTAGAGCTAGTAAAACCCCAAAATCATTGGTTAATTTGGTCTGTCACTGCAATGTTTCAGTAGGTCTGCCATATTGTTTGTGAGGGTTTGATGTAAACAGATGAAACTTTAGGTGAGTTCTTCTGGATTAAACTACAATGTTTGTATTCATCATCTGGTTTGTGATCTGGTCTACAAACCTTTATCAATATGATAAAAAGTCACACAAATATTGTTTTGGGTTCATGATTGACCCTTTTTTCACACTTGTTATTGGGTGGATCTTGACCCAAACACAAAATAAGAGCTTCTTAAATCAGCTCACTTTTTCTTCCATTGTACAATTTCCTTCACTAAAAAGTCCCCAAACTCCCGTTTTTTCTGTCTCATCTTGGTCTTTAATTTATCTAATTTATATTCAAGCTTTTATTAGTTTCAGACTAACGGCTAATGAATGTCAAAATAAATGTTTTAATGAACGAATACAATAAAAAAACATTTTCAGTTTAACTAGTATTTTTTTTCAAACACACAATAAAAATAAACACAAGCGTTATAGATAGATGAATAAAGCAAAAATGTGCTTGAAAAGAAGTGTGTAGAAGAAACAATCTGATCTTGTTTCCCCTTTTCACACCACCTTACACTGTGCAGACATCTGTTTACAGTTATTCATTCTCTTCCATGTATCTCCTGTATAACACGCAGTCACATCTTGTATATATTCTTTTATAAAAACATGTAAACTTTTGCTTTGTTTTAAACCCTCATCCAACCCGTTCCATAAATCCACACCACAAATTGATGAGCACTGGTTCCACTGTTTTCTTAAACTACAAGCCCCATCTCTGTCCTTGAACAATGTTTAAATGTTTTTTAATAGTATGGTAATTATTTAGCTTTGAGCAGCACAGGAACTTTTGCATATTTTCTTGTGAGAATTGTTGAATTTTCAACCTCGCCAAGATGGCAGTGATCTTGATGTGGCAACTTTTAGGTCTAGCAGCTGTTTTATATATGGTTGAATCAAGTTTGCATGTTCTCCCCGTGCATGCGTGGGTTTTCACCGGGGACTCCGGCTTCCTCCCACCGTCCAAAAACATGCTTCATAGGTTCATTGGTGACTCTAAATTGCCCCTAGGTGTGAATGTGAGAGTGGATGTGTGTGATTGAGGCCCTGAGACCTGTCCAGGGTGTACCCCGCCTTCGCCCATCAGTAGCTGGGTTAGGCTCCGGTACCCCCGCGACCCCGAAGGGACAAAGTGGCCAAGAAGAAGAAGATGAACGAATGAATGAATGAATCAAGGTTTGGCTGAAATTTTAGTTCAACAGCAAATAATGTAAATTTTTGCCATCCCCAAATCATATGTGCCACATAGAAGTATTTAATAAATAAGTATGTGAGCTGAGATCCCAACACAGATCTTCTGTATAAGTTTAGAGATAAAATGGTGTGTAATCATCATCATCAAAAGAAGAAATTAATCTATCTTTAAGTCTAAATTAAGTCAGTAGCCTTTTTTTTCCTCCCATGTAGACGCTGCTACGTTTTAGCCAGATGCAGTGATTGGCTCTCAATCAACGTTTCTATGGCAACCAGTTATCTCTGGAGGGAGCTTGTTGGAAGTCCACCTCTACCACTTGAAAGTGGTATAAATGGTAAATGGCGTATACTTGTAGAAAGCTTTTCTTCCTTCCTCGAAGGCCTAAAGTGCGTTATAGTCACATTCTCACACATTCACACACACTGGCGCCAACCTTCCACTAGAGGCAGTGTGGGGTTCAGTGTCTTGCCCAAGGACACTTTGAGACATGGGAAATTGAACCTGCAACCTTGCAATCAAGGGCCAACTGTCCCACCGCTGCACCCCAACCGATACATCAAATCTGTCAAATGGTTTGAACTGTGGCACCACCAACTTCTATTGAGGCCTCTGATTGGTCAATTTATAACTTCAATCATTTGCACCAAAGAAAAATACTTTGTGAAAAAAGTAGGATGTTAAAAATATGTCAAAACAGTTATTTTTCTAGAGGAGTCTATGAGATTTTGGCTTCTTGGAGCCCAGGAGGTACTTCCTGTTTGGAACGCCGGGGGGAGGGGTCACTCAGTCTCATATACAGTTATTAAAGCAGACACTAACTGCATTTCTATACCCCGTTTTACATTTGTCCCATATATAAATGTTTGCATCTTCATGGATTTTAAAGGAAATGAACAGTCTTAATCATCTCTTTTTGCTTCTCATTTCTCCTTAAAGCACATAAACAAAAAAATCCCATTCATGTGGGGCTTTTTTACTTAAGCATAAACTATACCATTTTACAAACCATGTTTTTATCGTGCACGTGTTAAGTCATTAGGCTCTTCTTTTTTTGCCTGGAGCGAACAGCCTCACGCCTGCAGTGCACAAAGAAACAGATATCAAGCCTTTCTCAGCACAGATACGCTTTTGCCAATGATGCTTCTTTAACACAAGGTTACAACTATTAAAATGAAAAGATTCAATTACAGGTTAAATCATTTCTATGAGAGATTCTGATGGAGTAAAGTTGAAGAGTCTGATCTCTCCTGGTATACACAGATTTGTTTTTAGCTGGAGAAGGTATACAGCACATTCAGCTGCAGCAGACTTAATAATTCATCGTGTAGCACCATTCACTGATGATGTTCTACACACAAACTCCATTAAGCTAGGCTGTCTTAACATGCTTGTAAAAAGCCATCTTAATGTATATTGAGTTGACAGAAACACAAACAGCTTGTTTTTCTTTCTCCTCTGTTCTAGTTTTAAGGGCACAACCAAAGCGAGGCTGCAATCCCAGCTGGCAGTGTGTTTTTGAATGAAAATTAATCATAATGCGGTGAAAAGAAAAGCCTCTGAGGGGTGTAATTTAGAGGAAAACAAGGTTAGACGTCCAATGGGTCATACTGACAAGTTAAATAAGAAGAAAGCATTTTCATTTTCCTTTGAGTTTTATCATTAGAAGAGAAGAACTTTGTTTTCAGTCTGGTTTTGTTGTTGGTTAAACCAAGGCTCAAATTTCTCCCTGTAAGCCAGAAACGCATATTCGGACGAGTGGGGTTTGGCTCTGGAGTTTTCTTGTTATTGGAATGGACTAGCCACAAAGTGGAAAAATGCAGAATCTTACCCGCTTCCTTTTCTCTGCTGAAGCCGCAACTCAACAAGTCCATCGTTCTTGGAAACATGTGTTAAACCTCAGCATGTAAAGAATGCAAGCCTTGAGGGGAAAGCATTCTTTTCAGCATTTTTCAGAAAAAAATAAAACTGTTGGATACAACTTGAATATGAGCCTACTCTGGTTCAGTATTAGGTGGAAATTAATGAAAATGTTTTTTTTGGTTGCACTCACCGGCACACAGTAACGTCTGGCTCTACTCACTCCACAGCAGTATGTCCGTGGTAACACCAGAATAACTGAACAAGTGAAAGGAAACATAAACAGGACTGTAATGCAACAAAAACACAAGTTAAGCTCTCGCTTTTTTCAACATCTAGCCCCTGATGTGTAATTGCAATAATAATAATAATAAAGAAAAGAAACAAATGAATTACTATTGTAGACACGGTATGGAAAACAATCAGAAAATCCTTAAGTGACCCTTATAGCCTGGAGAAAGAAGAGGTGTCTTAATCTGCAAATGCTACGTTCAGAGTTTCTAATATTTTAGGTCTCATTTTTAGGTTTGCAGGAGAGTGGCTGTAACCCCCCTCCCCAAAAAAAAAAAAAACTCCAACTTCAAAAAGAACACCAAGTCGCATTCAGAATACAAACATACAAAAAAAATTGTCTGTTTTCAAGTTTGATCCATCATTTATCAGTTTGTATCATTTATCAGTTTGTCTTGTCTTTTTTTCTGTCAGGCCTGACCAAAATAAACAAAGTTCTGTGAGATCTTAGGATAAAAAATAGAAAAATGAAGAAAGGGAATCCTCAAAACCAAATTCAAATTCCCTTACTGCGCTCCTGGTTAAAATGACCTTTAGCTCCAAGATGTCCAGAAAACAAGACTTTGTTGCATGTTGCAGCTTAAGGAGAGGAGAGTCCAACAGGAACAAAAAAGTCTTGAGTTGTTCAATATGAATCTGCTCCAGAATCTTCTAAAGTTTGTCTGCTCGACTTCTGACAGAATAATGTGGGACAACTCTTTTTCCTCCATTTCAACGGGGCTACCTGCAGGGCTGTGGTGCGTTTGAGGACCTTCAGGAAATACAACTATTACTGAACAATCTGCTTTTAGGGATAACCGTGGTATTTATTCTGGCTCTAAAATAACTATGGGTTACACTTATGTTACAGAGTGGTTGCAGCATTACTCATCACTGCAGAGACACTGGGTGTTACCTGGTTCATCTGGCCCTTTGATGTCGGACTACATGTCATCGTGCTTGTTAGAAATAAAAAAAAACAAAAAAAAAGACATTAGAGGCAGAAAAGAGACATCAAAAGGTGTGAACGCAGTTTAACCTTTTAAACACCGGAGCTTGAGCTCCAGTGTTAACGTTCTTTGAATCAACACAACTCTTCAACTGTTTATGCAATCATCACCAGAACTACCGATGCAGTCATGCTTTGGAAACATCATAACTTAGTTAAATGAGAAGCTATGGACGAACAGGACCGTGACTTTTCTGAAATGGACATATTTTACTTTAACATTGTCACTAAAATGTCAAAACATAGAAGAGATACGGTGGCCCTGAAGACATATGTTGTGTATCAGCCTTAATGTGTTGAGTTGTGAGCTTAATGTGTTGTGTTCCGACCTTAACATGTTGTGTTGCGAGCTTAATGTGTTGTGTTTTGGCTCATGTGCTGTGGTACGAGCTTATTGTGTTGTGTTGGGAGCTTAATGTGTTGTGTTGCGAGAGGAGCTTAATGTGTTGTGTTGCAGGCTTGATATGTTGAGTTGTGAGCTTAATGTGTTGTGTTCCGGCCTTAACGTGTTGTGTTGCGAGCTTAATGTGTTGTGTTTTGGCTCATGTACTGTGGTACGAGCTTATTGTGTTGTGTTGGGAGTTTAATGTGTTGTGTTTCAGGCTTAATGTGTTGTGTTGTGATATGTTGTGTTGCGACCCTTCAGGGCCACCGTAGAGAGATCTGAGTTTTATTACCTCAATTGATCATAGCAGTCAAATTGCTTTTTACAGTGTTTCACTATTCACTACACTTTCCTTATTTTTCTACGGCTCTGTTGTTTTGTTTTTCATTATTAAACTAAAAACTAGTTAAAGCTGTGGCAGCCACAGGTTGGTGGCACCCAGATTCATTGGCAGCAGCTCTGACTGAACAATGAGTAAATGGATGCCGGCCGTCCATATCAAGTGCCTAGACTATCAAGAAGTAGAAATAAACATTCAAGATGTCAACTCAATGTGAGGATTTTCATGAACTTTCCTCCATTTTGTTAACCCACGGGGGCCGCTGGGTTCCCATAAACTGTCCCAGTTACTGATGGCCGAAGGCGGGATCCACACTGGATTGATCACCAGCCTATCACAGATGCTAGCCAGTCGCCTGGTGGATAGCTTAGTGAGCTAGTGATTTCTGCATCCCAGGCTCCAGCAGAGCTGTTAGTGTTCACTGCTGCCGTTGTAGCACACGGATCGCTCTAGCTTTATGGCTTTATAATGCTTTTCTTATTTTCTTCAAGACAATAATATTATTTCCCCACTCTTGGGTTAAAGCTCAAACTGGACCACAGACAGACAGAAGTAACATTTAAAACGACCCTCAGGACACTGAATCACACAGAACCCAGAGAGACTCTGAAAGATCTGGTGAAAACGAACACAGTGATGTGTTTACCGATGCCTCTGTAGAGCTCTCCAAAACATATAAACCTAAGCTCAACATCATCCATGTTTTCCATAATGTGGCAACGGATGAATTCCAGAGCAACTTTAGCGGTTGCTCCGTGGCAGACACGTCAAGACTATAGACAGTGCATTTGACACAATTTGGATGCAGCTGCCGCGTCCGGTGTGAATTCAGCATTAGAAGGCCCAAAGTGCTTTACAGTCACAGTCCCGTGCACCCGTGCACACACACTGATGGCGGCTCCGCTGCTGAGCACTGACGCCAACCTATAGCCACCAGGAGCAGTAAGGGGTTCAGTATTTTTCACAAAGTCACTCTGATACAAGTAAGATGATTTTTTTTGCCTCTTATGCCCAAGTAGTTAAAATGAGGGAGCAAATTGTGATAATGATTAGACAAAAAAGACCAATCTGTTATCAATTGCCATTCTAAAGTAAATTGATGAGATGTTTTTCTCTAAGTTCGAAACATGCTTTGTTTGGTTCAGAAAAAAAAAAAAACATATGAAAAAGTTTATTTACAAGTCAGTGAAAGAGCAAGCAGCATGCGTCCAAGTGGCTGTGGGGGGGCACTAATGAAGTGAGCTGCAGGCTAAGACAAGCAGACTGCTGAATGAGTGAGAGTCCAGACAGCCAGTGCTGCAGAGTTCACAACTCCCTGCCTCGGCTCTTTCACTGCAGCTTTCGCTCAGGCAAACTGACTCCACCACCTCCATGCATTTTTCATGACCCATGTTGGCTGACAAGCTCTCCCTCCTCTGCCACAGCGGCCCAACACACACACAGGCATGCACGTGCACACGCACAGTCCGGTACGCTCCACCACATTCTTTCACTCTCAACTAAGCTATCTCCTGAAACCCTCAAAAACCATCAGTCTCACCAATTCACTCCCTAATTCAGAATGGCGTTTCATTCTGAGACGACAGCAAGGGCACAAAAGATACTGAAGTGGATGAAAGAGAGGAGAAAATGAGAGTGAATGAATCTAAAAAGAGGCTGCGCAAAGCATGACATTCTGCCTTTAGCTTATCGATAATAGTAGTTATGCTGCAATTTTACCACAAAGTAATACTCTACAAGTAATGGGATTACAGGATTAAAGAGCCTTTCCAAAACCGCATTTTTTGCACATTATATAAATCTGATATCAGTTACTGTGAGCTTAATGTAAACCAGCTGGAGGCTTAAACCATGGTTTATTTAAGCGACTCTACACACCCTGAAGTAAATATTTTTCTCACCTTGAGAGGTAAAAAGAAAGATGTTATTTTTTTATTTAGAAAAGTGAAACTTTTTATAGCTGGCTGCAGAATTTCCTCACATGGATGAACCGACCGTCGCTGTCATCAGGAGCTCTGGGCATGACGACACAGTATATTTCTGCAGTATATTCATTTAGTTCCCATGCAGGATTAGAAGTTTGCAGTGCAGACTGTGTTCATGCCCTTCAATGCACTGCTGCACCCGCATTAACACAAACATCGTTTGAAATTCTTAGGCTCCATTTTCTGTTTACACTGCTGTGATATATGCAGGAAATATTATTATTTATTTCCATGTTGTTGTTGTTGTGTTAAAGTTGCTTGTGCAGAACTTCCCAGACCAGACTGGAGTTTCTTTACCAGAATAATTTACAAGCTCAGAAACTAAATGTTTTTGGTAGTTTAAACTGCATTTCTTTTATTTTTCAACATTTAGCATGAACTTTTATGTTCATACGGTCCAATATGATTGATGCAAAACTGCATTTATATTCATTTTCCTTGATCTCAGACGTATAAGGAAAAGGTTTGAACTTTTAATGTTTTTTTTTAAATACAGTATCCATTTGTAGAGATGGATGATGGGATTTCTTTTTCAAACACACTTTGGCCGATATAATTTTGTAGATTTAAATCTCTGCTTTTATTTAATAATAATATAACCCCTGGCTGCAATTTTAGAGGTAATATTGATTTCGTCCAAATGTGATTGTTTAAACAAAATTAGCCTCATAATGTTTGCTTGAATAAATCAGAGTGTTAAAATTTATCTAAAAAATATATATATCCTGCTGCTGTAGCGTAACTGAACTGAACAAATGGCACATCTAAATGAAATAAAAAATTACAAATTAACCACCTATTAAATTATTAAATTATAAAAATCCATACCTTTTGTATTTTAAATGGACAATTTAGAAATCAACAGAAATTTTAAAGAATTGTGTATCCTGATTACGCTCTGCACTGGTGTGTGTAAGTTGTGTTTGTACTCCAACACATTTGTATATGTATGTATTTATGTATAAATGTACATAGTATACATTTATACTCATGTATTTTTGTATTTATTTTTATTTTACTTTAATGTTTCTCATATTCTTGAACAATAATGAATTTTAATCTTTAATGTATTTAAATTTTCTTTTTAACTTATTTACTGTGTGCACATAACCTATATCTTTATTTTATGTACATATTTCTTTTGCACTGATAAGTGACAGCTTTAATTTTATTGTGCACGTGAAAAATGAAAATAAAGACATTCTGAATATTAAACCCTAAAAATGTACTTTGGATCTCTGTGGGCCACATAAAACATGACAGACTGCAAACTGCAAAACAGTCACAGAATCCCAAAAATGCTTTTAAGGCATAGATATGTCTTTTTTCATTAACAATTACAGATGCTCTTCTTATGGTTGTGCCCGACTGCAAACACAACACACACAAACGGAGAAGTTCTCCGTCTGCTGTAGCTTTTAAATGTAATGAACATTTAGTCGACAGCTTCCACCTGATGAAGCTGCAGACACGGTCAGTAAAAGCAGACCCATCAAAACTGAGAGATCGGCTCCAGTTGTTGGAGACAAAGCTTACAAACCACTGAACTGAATAAAATGACTCCAAGCCTGATGAGTTTCTCGTAGCACCAAAAGCTGAACTTCAGGTTCGCTGCAAAGCAAACAACATTTCTGCTCAGAATGCAGCAGAGCGTCTGCAGCTGCAGCACCATCACAGATCCATGGAATTCTTTGAATTGACGGTTGAACTGCTATTATGAAATATTTGGTTTCTTAAAAAAAAACATTAAAAATACTAATATTGCCACAAACAGGAATTCTTGGACTCACTCTGATGACTCACTGTTTTGTTTTTAACATGCTCTTATAGCATTTTTCTGATGGAGGGCATTTAGAAAGAATATTAAGCTCAAAATTGAATTTCTGAGTATTTCTTTATTTAAATCATAAAATGGGAGATGATGAAAAAATGCCATTAAAAAAAAGAAAAAGGCCGCATTTTTAACAGAAAAAATACAAGTGTGTTTGCAACCTTTGATTCTAAAGAGCCATTTGTTTCAGTTTCTTAGTGACTAAAACCAAACGAGAGCCACAAAGTCCCACTTACTGTTCAGAAAAAAATATTTGAAAAAAAAACTTTTATTATTTATTCAACAATTTTAACTTATATTACTTTTGAAAGAAGCCCATGCAAGTGAATTTCAAAATAAAATACACCTGTGTTAAATAAAATGAGATTATGTGATAAGAATTTATGCTTTCATATTATTCTAATATATTAAACGTTTTGTCATGACTTTGCTCTATTATCTACATGTTAAAAATCTAAACATATAGCAGAAACATTATTAACTGTAAAGACCAAAACTAAATACCAATAGTTTATTAAAAGCACTTTTCTTCAAAGCCAAAGAGCCAGAACAGAAGGATAAAAGAGCCACAAGTAGGAAAAGGCAAAAGTCATGAAGAGAACAGACATGAAGATGGATCATGGAGGCACTGGAGGTTAGAAAACGAGCCATGAACAGAGATGAGGGGCATTCTGGCTCTTCCATACTTGGAGCAACATCCTCCAACAGCAGGGAGGCGGAGTCACCTGTCAAAGTTGTCAATCAGTTGTTTATACACGTCACACTCCAACACCCGGTGACGACTCTGATGAAGACAGAATGAAATCGAAACATGTCAGGTACGATTTAAATTGCGCGTCTGATGATAAAATAATTAACTAAAACATAGCTCCACTTTTGTTTTCCATTTAGCTTGGGGGTGTGAGGGGTGAGGCTTTTCCACGCCAATATTCCCACCTACAACTGAAAATTGAATTTCTAATCAAATCCTGCCGCTCTGCAGAAAATATGTCTGTGAAAACGACTGTTTTTTTTTTTTTTTTCAATTTTGGCTGAAAATGGGATCAAGAAGATTAAACGACCACTGGGAATGCTTTGAAGCTTTTTGAAAATAAGTGAAAAGATGATTTGAATGGGTCTTTAACAGATAAATGTAACATTTACCAATCCAGATGCTCCAGCACTTTTTGCAGCCGTGTGCTTCACCTCATTCGCTGCACGTCTTCTCCTCCTTCCCTCTGTCCCTCCTGCTTCTCTAGCTTGATCAAGGGTCATCCTGTGGAGTCTCCATTAGTCACGTCTCATTTCTTCCCGACACCCCTGCTGTGATCCAGGGTCAGGGATTGCCCCGCAGCCGTTTCCCTTCCTACCAGGGCGCGGGTGTTCAGGCTGACCTGCTGTTTGATCTGCTGGAAGTCAGTCACTCACTCTTGGTGGTCCTCTCATCATCTGAATAGCGTCTCCTCGCACTTCCTGGAGCAAACATACAGATGTACTGACTGTGCAAATCTGCATGGAAATAAATTATTATAATTACTGTAACTTTATGTGACCGAAGCAGACTTTGGAACTGGTATAAAGGTGATTCTTTTTAGGGAGTTTATCTAGATATTTTGATTTCTCAAAAGAAAAAAGAAAATCAACAACACTTTTAAGGTTCTTTTAAAAATTATTTTCTTTTCAGGTTTGGTGCAACATGGGAAAACAATAGCAAAACATTGATGGTGCTTTCTACCGTCCTTTGAGGGCCCAAAGCGCTTCAGTCACAGACCCATTCACCCATTCACACACATTCACACACTGGTGGTGGCTATAGGTTGACAACAATTTAGATTAATCAATGACAACTTAAAAAAAAATAAGACTACAGAACAGAGCATTTTTTTTTAATGATTCAAAATCCAGTTGGTTGATGGAAATTTTTCATTTTTTTCCACCACAGTGCCCCACGGGGTTCTATGCTTGTTTTAGAATGTTCAAGTTTTTATACAGTAAGTATAACATCAGGAAACAAAGCATTAAAGGTGGATCATTTTCTGCATGAAGAGGAATTTTGTTTACTCCCACAGAGCAAGAACAAAGTCCTTTCTGTCCAAGACATTTCAGGCCTTAAGAGAAGATCAATGGCAGGACTCCTGTGAGGACCTTAAGAGGTGCTCCAACGGCAGCCAGAGCCACACACCCCGAGCATTATACAAAAAAAGTAAAATTCGAAACAGCTGCATTGCGGCAGCAATGGAAGAGGTGACTGTCTTTGAACTGGTTGAAGAGGAGAAGTTTGAAGCAGAAGTTTACATTGAGACAAAAAAAGTATTTATTCAACCACCTATTGAAGTTCTCCCACTTAAAAAAATGGAAGCAATTTTCACCATTTTAACTATAAGAGACAGAATGGGGGGAAAGAATCCAGGAATTCCTATTGTGGGATTTTTTTAAATGTATTTGCACGATGGAACAGAAATTAAGTTTTGACTTCAACGAACAAACAAGCAAGAATTCTGACCCTAACAGACTTGTAACTACATCTACAAGAAGTGCAAATGTACTGTCACCTGTTTGAACTGGTTATCTGTAGGAAAGAACAGTCACCTCTTCACCATGACCAAAGAGCTGTCTAGTGACACCAGGGAGAAGATTATAGACTGGAATGAAAGGCAATCAACCTGGAGCTCCGTGAAAGAGAGAGAGCGGTTAGGAAACAGCCCAGAACTACATGGGGGAGGTGGGACCACAGGAACAAAGGTTACTATAGGATAACAAAGTTCTCATGGATTCAACTCTTGCAGAAGTCCAAAGTTGAAGCCAGCAAATGTCCAGACCCAGCTAGAGTTCTCCAGAGACCTTCTTGAACAGGATTAGGGGGAAAATCATTTGGTCACATGAAACCAAAATGAAACTCTTTGGAGGACAAAGACTGCTGAACTCAGTCCCATAAAAAACTACGAGGAGCTGAAAGTATGCAACACTAAAACGTCACAGCTCTCAAGAAGATCTGAATGGAAGAATGGACCACACTCTGTTGAGAAGAACAATAACAGTAAAAGTTTAGTCTGGTTTGAGCTGGAGTAAACTGCCTGCATGTATTTTCTGACAAATCCAGACAATTGGATTAAACTCATTTTTCTGTAGTCAAAATCACTCACAAATAATTTTCAATATTTAACAACTTTTTAAAGTAAATTGTGTGAAAACACAAGTGTGTAACTGAAAACTGAACAAACCTAAAGCATTCTAAATGAATCTATAGATAACACCAAGCCTCTTCTGTTTCCTGATTGTGATCAATAGTCCGGCCTTGGTTTATTTTAATCATTCATAGTCTAATCTTGAATTTAATGGTGCCTTTAGGGCACGATAAGCAAAGCCTCTTGTCTAGAAATGATGGTGCATCATTAGCCATAGGCGTCAGAATGACAGGGAATCAATAGGGAGGACTGTTTTGAAAATGCAAAAGGATATTTACGTGGATCACTTCAAATTAATGTGAGTGTATGCACTTGAAATTCAATTCCAGAGGACTTTTGTCCCTCTGATTCAATTAAATGTGTTGTATTGACTAACGACACAAACTTGCTCATGTTCTGCTTTCATTGTATCCCCAACTTTTTTGTCTTTTCCTACTGAGGATGTATAAGTATGTTTGCCACTCCACACTGAACTGAACTGAACCTGCAACCTTGAAAACTGTTCAGCTTCCTTATCAGCTCCCCTGTGCTGTAATGTATACTGCATGCGCGGAAACAAATATACAGGCTTTATGCATTATAGAGTAAAGCAATACTGGGATTTGTGCAGCGAACACAAAGGTGAAGATCGACATCTCCTGACAAGATATATACACACTCTGACGGACACTGGAAGAAATTGAGTTAAAAAGGTCTTCAGTGCTTTTTCAAATTTTCTCCACATGTTTTTTCTTGATAATTAGCCTCTGGACAGCTTTAAGAAAGAAAGAAAGAAAGATTCATTGTGGAAAATACTTGTCTGTCCCCATCCCAAAATAAAACAATGGTTGGTTTTATCGTTGTTGGATTTCTAATAGAAGACAGCTCAGTTTGGCTCCGCCCCCCATAGCATGTGCAATGCTGCTGCTCAGCATTACAGTTGTCAGATTGACTTTCCTTACTTTTTCTCTACCTTACTTATTAAAATAAAAGGTTGCTTTTGTACACAGTGCGTTCAGTTTGCCAAATTTACATAAATCTTTGATCACTATCAGATATTTGTCTTCATTCTACAATACTGGGCCTATTTTTCTGCAAAGGTTTGAACTTTGTTTAAACTAGTTTAAATAAGATAGAAAAAGTGAAAATGTTCATGTCTGTCTGAGAAAAGTGGATCAAGTGTGTAGGGAGGAGTTTTACGGCCTTAAAGCAGAGAATCTATGATTCTACGTTGCAAATTTCACCTATTGGAGGCTATTCTTAAAACATATAGCTAGCGATAAATGAGGGAACTCTGTAGACTGATTGATTTCAGACACAGAAATAGAACATACTATTGTGCAAGAAATCGCTGAACATTTCCTTGATCTATTACTTTTTTGGTGAGTTGGCTCTTACTGGGAACCAACAGGTGCTGTTACCACCACCACATGGGGGCAGTGTCCTGTGTTCCCAAGTCATGCAAAGCATTGGGTCAGGAAGGACATCCTGAAGCTAAATCATGTTTGGATTGTGGTTTTATTGCTTGTTGCAGACTCTGAAGAGAGACCCAAAAAGGCAAAACAAACACACTATTAACTATAAAATCCTGAAAATATCACCCACACTATACGATTGCCCCACTGTCTACACAGAGATGAGGGATATTTGAGGATAGATTGAGAAGAACTGTGCAAATAATCCGGAATTTTTGAGTGGTGCAACTGTCTAAAAGATAATAGAAGTCATTGTGGTTTATCCAATTGTGATTTTGTCCCTAAATCATTTAGCAGTGGCTCCTGGTAAAGCGACTGCAGGTCACATTCCTAATTTAGGCAATCTATTCTAAGAGCTAGAATGACAGGATTTCTGTTCCCTATGTAGATCACTAAAGGAAACAATTATACTTAAGATATGTCTAACTAACTTTGTCGTTGTGTGTGAGTCCAGAAATGTTCTGTTATGTATTTTCATCACTTTGGAAACTTTTAGCCAATCTGTGTTTGTTTCTAGAAAGCAGCTTTTCTTTCAGGCTGATTAAAATGATGGGGTGCTGCTGCTGAAAAGCAGGGACTAAAGAAACGTGTGCAATCAAACTGTCAACACTCACTTCCCATTTCACTTTCTACAAGTGTAAAATTGTGGACACTTTGGTTTTAACATTTGATATTCAGTACGTACAAAAAGGTTAGTTCAAGTTTGCTTATATGTCCGTAGTAAACAAGCAACCTGTACACACAGCTGTTATCATGGATTTCCAGCTATTTTCTGAAGAGAGAAAAAATATATATATTTCAGCCTAGTTTAGACTACAAATATAATCCATCTGTTTAAGGAGAAAAAAATAGCCTGAAAAGGAATCCTCTAAAAGGTGAACAAAATACAAATTTGTTTAAACATAAGGAAAAACATACCACAACTTAAAAAAAAAAAAAACTGGAGCTTTTAAAGACCCGTTTCCATGAAAATAGTCTTTTTTGTGTTTTTAACATGTTCTTATAGCACTTTTCTCATAATAAAGGTCCTTTATAAAATGACTTACAGTTAAAACAGTGTTTCTGTATTACTTAATTCAAATCAAGAGCAGATGAAAACCGGATGCTTGAAAAAGCTCAGACTAATGTTATGGAAAAGAGCCTGCCAAAGTCTCGCCTCCCCCTGCGTGCACCCTGGCCTCCTTGCCATGATTGTTCAAGACTCGTGCAATTCTGGCTCAATCTGTACAGCTAAATTGATCCAATATTGCTCGCAATTGTCTTTACCACCCTAATGTACGTAATAAGGTAGGGGTGTAAGTCACTAGTCACAGTTCGGGCCACTTGTGTATTGCAGGGTCAGCCGGAGGAGATTGTATTGTCCCTCTGCGGAAAAGTGTCTTTGGTCAAAAAACATTCTAAGTCGCAGCGGCACAGGAATACAACTCTTTTTTTTTTTTTTGAGGAGCTGCATAAGAGCATCAGTGCATGTCTCCATGTCTGGGTTCAGATCTCCCAGTGAGGACCAGCAGCTGTCCCATAAACATCCCTGCTCCTGCAACAGGGGCAGGGATGTTTTTGTTTTATGGACTGCTTTGTGCAGGATTCAGTTCATCTCTGTACCCTGTGAGACACCATCAAACTTGCAATTGAATAGTTTATTACAGAGAAACAAAGAAGAGAAGCCAATGTAAACGCCTCTTCTCTTGTAACCCCCTACACACAGCATGACCACACCCAATGACCCTTGAAAACGTTCAAGGGTCATTGAGTGTGGTCATCCTGGAGCTCTGAAGACTGTCTAGACCACTCCAGGACCTTGGAATCCATCTTACGAAGCCGGTTACCCGGACAGTGTGTTTGGGATCATGCAGAGAGACCCAGCCATGTTTCATCTTCAATGCTCATGGAAGGAGGTTTTCACTCTAAATCTGACCATACAGAGCTCCATTCGTTCTTTCCTTTACACAGATCAGTCGTCCTGGTCCCTCTGCTGAAAAACATAGCAGTGTGTTACTGATCATAGCCTTTGTTACTCTGGTCCCAGCTCTCTGAACTCGTGTGGTTCTGGGATTTTTGATCTCTGTTCTTGTGATCATTTTGACCCCACGGGGTCAGATCTTGGGGGGAACTCTAGATGGAGGGAGATTATCAGTGGTCTTGTATGTCTTCCATTTCCTATTACTTACTCCCACAATTGATTTCTTCACAGCAAGCTGCTTACCTGTTACAGATTTAGTCTTCCCAGCCTGGTGCAGGTCAACGACTTACTTGCCCTGTAAAGGGTTAACCCTTGTGCTGTCCTAGGCATGTTTACATTAAAACTGGGGTCATCTGGACCCCACAAAACAGCGTGCTGAACTTTTTTTTCCAGGGATTTATTGTCCTCACTGGTGTCTGTGGCATAAAATCGTGTCCACCTTTGTATTGGGAGGGATGACACGCCAATGGATGGGTGGGGTCATCTGGACCCCATAAGATAGCCCGAGGGTTAAAATGTTTTATGCATTAAAAGGAAAAAGTTAAATTCCCTATAAAAATGTATCTCCATTTAACAAAGTAGTTGTACAAACAATCAAGAAAAGGTTTTCTTAAAGAAAATCTGCTTCTTTGTTTCCTTCTCCATTCATTCCTGTGTCTCATTTTTCATTTGCATTGTTATAGCCATCTTCGACGTAGAGTGCACAGAGTTTAATTTAATTACAGCATCTGTGTTGACACAGAAGAAAAAAGAATGTTATTAGTGTCTTCAACACAGTGGGCAAGATCCCACAGCACAAATACATTTTGTGTGTGTTTAATTAATGAACAGAAGCCTGGAAGAAAGTCAGTCTGACATTGTAAAATGCCAGTGCTTTGAAAGTCTGTTTTGCCATTTTCTTTGTGTTTATGAAAGTAGAAAAATAATTTCTTCTGGTTTACACAGCAGTACAATAACTATTTAGTTTACACACATTCCATCATCTGTCTTTTAAGCAACATTTCTGCAGGAATAAAAAGAAATCTGTTCCTTTGGTCCAATTTAGGGAAGTTCTGGTGATTAGTCAAAAAGCAGAGCATAAGTCACAGGAATTAGTCTGATTTGCATTACAATTATTCGAAGGAACTTGTAATTGTGCCCAAATTGAAAAAGAAAACCACCTATTTTACATTACATTGGCAGACTCTTCTAACACCTCTCCCTTTTCCCAGCCCTGCCAGAATCCGACATGTACTGGAATAGGTCCAATAGTGACGGATATGCGGACCAAGCGCCTGCCCCGTACAGAGACAGGTTGGCCTTCAGAAGGGCTTACCAGACCTCATAATCACAAGGCATCCTCCACACAATTCTTTTCTACCACCTGCACCAAAAAGGGTTCCAACAGAAAACCGCTTCCCTCTCCTGGCCCGTTTGCCTGCGCATCTTTTGGGCCGGCCAATAGTCCTTTTCCTCCCAAGACTGAGTTTTTGCCTCCACAGGCTCCCAGGCTGCAGCTCACTAGTGCTGGTACCTACCAGCTACCTCTAGAGTCATACAAGCCAGTCAGACTTGGTGGGATTCCTGAGGTTTGATGACACCACTTCAGGAACCAGAGCCTCTGGTTTCTTCCAGATTGTAGCGAGATCACCTGATATTGATGAGTAATAAGTTGATCTGGTGCTCTGTTTTCTTGGCCAACCGCTGATCCTCAATGTTTCTTCAAAAGAATATCTTGAAAACCTAGTCTGCTTGGACATCTTAGAGAGCTTGTTGATGCAGTAGAACTATCTTCAAACTGTCTTTCCCAGCATCACCTTGGTGGTGGAGTTCTGCTGTCCCTCACTCAAGTTTAAACCTTCTACACAACCGTTTCAGTTTCAGGTCATGACTGGGTTTCATACCTACATGTGATGACCAATAGAACCTATTTGGTAGAATTGGTGGATTATACACCCGATTACAAATCTTACAAAACCCTTGTTTTTTACCAAAAGAATCGGCTATATGAACGACCTACTTCCACATGCGGTACATGACCGCTCAATCATTTCCGGCTGAGGCAGTGGACAGTTTTTTACATGGTAATAGTTGAATATTTGGAGTTTGAGGGTGTGTTTTTGGAGCTACCAAAAGTTACTTTAAATTATGTTACGTGTGACCAGCTCATGGAATATGGATATTTCATATTGGTGACACGTAATAGATGCAGCCAAGATGCAAATTGGTGCATTGTTTACGTATTTTAAGTGCATCCAAAGTTAAACAGTGTTAATGTTTGCACATATTTAATGTTTAAGTCCAGTTAGCTATTACGCAGTTAGCTACAGATACAGGCGCTATCAGGAACCATTAACCCAAACTGTAACCGTAACCGTAATCCTAACTTTAACCCTTCCCTCATGCACCCAAGAAAAAAGTTCAACACTGGTTTTACGTATTTAGAAAATTACATGTGAATACTGTTGTGAATTTCATTTGGGCTAATGCTATCATAAAAAAATGCGTCTAATTCTCGTTCTTTATCTTTATGACCTGTTATTTGTGTTTTAATTACTCCACAGAGTGTTTCTAATTTTTTGTCAATGTAATTTTTAATGTCAGGTAGAAGCGCTTACATGTGAGGAGGCCATTAGCGCACGCTGCTACGGCTCCATGAAGAAGGCAGAGACACCTCATCCATTCGGGCAGGGGTGTGCCTGTGACCCCGCCCACCTTTATAAACACTGCAGCTTTTTTCCAATGAAGCTATAGTTTCATACAATGTCCATTACCTTTCGCGTCAGCCTTCATGACTGGGCGATTTAAATTAATGCGCACTGTAGGAAAAAAAATTAAAGGTTGCTGTGGTGAAATTAAAGCATTGTGTTTAGAAACTGTTGGCGGTGAGATGACAGCTGTGACGATATGAGTGCGTGCCTGTGGATGGAGCATGAGTGCGTGCATGAGTGGAAAGAACGAAGTTTGAGTGCATGGCTTTTTTTTGTTTGTTTTTTTTTTTGCTTTTTTTTGGTCATATTCGGTGTCGCTAACATTAATGAAGCTATGTTTCCACATGGGGATCTTTAGTACCAGAACATGATTTTGAAAACAGGTGACTAATGCTGTTGTGCTTCCACTGATTATGGATTTTGGATCTTTTTACTTACTACAACTTAGTACCAAGGTATGTCAGTGTTCATTCCAAATGTGTAAAGACACACACAAAAAGCTTTAAAAAATGGACTTCTCCAAGTGTCTTTAAAAGTTTTCTGTTTGTCTGGAGCTCCTTCTGCTTTATTTTGCCCTCCGCATGTCCCTTTCTTTTTGGTGGATTAGGTTTGTTATACTTTGTTATTGTTTCTTTGTGTAGCACTTCTAAGCCAGAGAGAGAGAATGGGCCAGGATAACACTGCAACAATGCAATGATGGATGAGGTTGGCTGCTAAAATAATACGAGGACCAACAGGTAAAGCAACACAGAAACAGAGAGAGCTGGCCTGTAGGAGGATGATAGCGCTCATCCTCGGTTCGGTTTCTTTCAGCATCGCTGTGAGGACGGCAGGTTTTTAGAAACATGGAGCGTTCCCACAATCACCTGAGCACTCATTCAACCAAAACAAGTACACACACTATTGTTGTGCACCCTTGTAACTTATTGTACATGTAGCTTCAATGATCATTTCCAAGTGCAATAGTGTTTGTGATAAATAACTGCCAATCGGCTTGATGAGCTGACAGTGAGATGAGGGCAAACATCAGTAGGTTTTCCCGCTGGAGTGTATTACTAAATTATTGTCACAGACAAAAGCAAAAACAGACAGAATCAGGTCAATACGCAGGAGAAACAGATGAAAGAAGGAAGGAAGATGAGAAGACTTTGAGGATGTATTCCTGCTGTTTTTCAGTAGTGTTGAACAAGATAAGAATTAAAAAGGATGGGAGCTAGTAGGGTGTTAAGATCATGAAAACATTGCTATGAATTGCAGCAGTCAGAAAAGTGGTCGTTGGAAAAGAGTTTTATTTGTAAATAAAGTTGTCACATTGCTAACAGAAAAAAACTACCAATAAATGCAGCTTGGAGATCACAAAGGCTGAAAAAGCCAAAACTGTCTTAACCTGATTGTTTCCATCCTTGTATTCATAAATCTACAGGCTGGACCATAAGTTTCATACGTAGGAAAAATAAACATTCTATATTGAACTAGTTTTTATTCATATAATATGCTCTATATGATCACTGTTGTTTTGAATACACATATTGATACGTGTTTTCCACAGTTCCAGTTTTCTGACATTTGCAAATAAATTTGACCACAATGTGGCGTGTGATGCTCATTCCATGCTTTCTGTTAAAATTTTGTGCAACCATGCAGCTGCTTCCCGATCCAACCATCAGTATAATTTCAATTTGTTGCTCTTTGGTCAAACGCATCATCTGGGGTGTCTGAAATATAAAAAATAAATATATACATTCCTCAATGTTTGGAAACATATACCTCACCCCGTATATTTAAACGATCTGATGGATGAAGGACTATAACTCAGCTGAAGTACCTAAAATTCTGCCTTAAGACAAACTTTAGGTACAATTAATCCTTGTGATCTACTAACATTTGCATGTGTGACGCTGGAAACGGTTGAAACAAAATAATTACCAAAGAATTAGCCAACCTCCTATTGATTGTGTCACAGCATCAAAGCAAACAGGATAAAATGGTGAGTATTGGGACTAGAAAGTTAGATTATGCTTTTGATTGAGACTATTAATGTTTTGTGAGTCAAAGAAAATCCCAGTGGGTTATTAGGTTTAAGAGACTTCTGATCCCCCACTTTGGGCAAACGGTGGAGAGTTCTTTTCTTCTTCTCTTAAATAAATGAAATTATAACTTAAAAACAAAAATTCTTTTAAACTTGAAAATATTTGAAATGGAAATTGGATGATCCAAAACTCACTACAGAAAATGTGTAATTAGAGACAATTTATGGTGAATTCATTCATTCATCTTCTTGACCGCTTCTTCCCTTTCGGGGTTGCGGGGGTGCCGGAGCCTATCCCGGCTACTGATGGGCGAAGGCGGGGTACACCCTGGACAGGTCGCCAGTCCGTCGCAGGGCCACAATCACACACATCCACTCTCACATTCACACCTAGGGACAATTTAGAGTCACCAATTAACCTATGAAGCATGTTTTTGGACGGTGGGAGGAAGCCGGAGTCCCCGGTGAAAACCCACGCATGCACGGGGAGAACATGCAAACACACACAGAAAGGTCCCAGCCGGGATTTGAACCGGGGCCTTCTCGCTGTGAGGGGAGAGCGCTAACCACTGCGCCACCGTGCAGCCCTTTATGGTGAATTGTATTTGAATATTTGCAATCTGTTTCAGAAAAAAAATGAGTACACGTTTGTGACATCCGAGATCACCAATTCACAATCTTTATGGTAAAGTACATAAAAAAACAACAACAAAAAAACACTTCAGGCAGAGTAATTATTGTCCTTTAATGTGAATGCATTTATGTCACAGAAAGCAAATAAATCTTTAAAGTAACGTATCAGTGAAAGTTCTCATTTTCAAAGTAAAAGTATCAAATCTTTGCTATATAGATAAAATGAAATACATTCTGAAAAACTGATTTTGTTTTAAAAATAATCAACACTTTGAATAAAAGCATACAATGAACAGAATATTCCAAAAGTCTGTTAATCCGTTATGTGACTGCCTGGTTCCATGGTAGAGAAGTCATACAGGAACACGTCTGTAAAAGGTTCATCTAAAGTGTGGACTTTCTTCAGTATTTCCACTAAAGATGGAAAAAGTCTGTGTCTTTTTTCCTGATTGATAACATGACAAGAAACATTCAAGTTTCTGCCACTCCATCATCATCCATCAAAGGAGACGTCGGCGTCTTATTCAGGCCATGGAGCAGTGAGCTCCGTGGATTAAACCATTTTGGGAAATCTTAGTTGGTGAATTCAAAGAGGGGCTGAGGATCCAACAATTCTGCATGACAGGCTCAACTTTTGATGAGCTGTGATGCTGTAGAACCTCTTGTGGTGCCCGCTGTGCAGCGCTCACAGCAACCTGTTTTTAATTTTTAGTTTTTTTTTTAATTGTGATGTTTCCATTGAGGAAATGTATTATCGCAAATCTAATTAGCAGTTTAGAAGAAATAACTGTGTCTTTATTTACTGTCTTCTTGTCATCTATTTGGGACTGTAGTCAGCTAAACTTTAAAAATTTAAAAACTGAAGAACATTTTCAGGATTTGCTATGAAATGATCCAAAACAACAGTGATGTTTATGTTTAGTTTACTGCTGAAGTTAGCCAAAAAGCTGACAGAACAATTGTGTGAAGTGATAGATAAATGTCTTTCTTACCCAATCTTTGTGTGTTCTTATCCATTATGTTCTGTTGATTTTAATCTCCTATATTAAATAAAATTGATAAATATTTGTAAATAAAATCATATTATTTTAATTTTGATACATCCTGTGAAAAGACAAACATAGCAACCATTCAAACCCAATATACTGAAAAATTAGGATCATAGTTCGATCTGTGAATCTTTGAACTTGATTTGTGAATTAAATCGGATAACAACACACTGCCCTCATTTGTATTCATGTTCAATTACCTTGTGTTCACATCACCAGCTGTTTTATAACCTTTTCATGGATAAGTGTAAACTGAATTGCTTAGAAATCAGTAGGTTTGAACAGAATCATGATCCAGAGGTCAGTAAGTTATTAGTTCTTGGGTCCTCCAGGGTTTGTTTCACCTAAAGCCAGAAAAACCAGCGACATACTTCTATAGAACAGCTAAATAAATCACTGAGAATAAGAGTCAAACATATGGTGACCTTAAGGTGAGAACATGCAGAGCAGATGATTGTGAGCTCTCCTCAACAACCTCTACATTTCCACAGAAGCCTGACTGCCTTTGACCCCAAAGTCATTGAACTTTACTTCACTGTCATTTATCAGCTCGCTCTTCTTCCAGGGCTGCGACTTCGTGGCCCCACCGAACAAGGTTGTCCCCGCTGCAGCGCACTTTATCATCATGCATATGTTCAAACACTCATCTAACCGCACCATAACAAATGAGCTGATTATCCACACCTTGTCTGTGCGTGGGGGTGGGGGAGTGGGGGGAGTCTAGGGTTTGTGTTTGTCATTGTGTGCATGACAGAGATGAAGGAGGCAACGAGAACAGACATATAAGGGGGTTCAGGCGCCCAATACATCACGGTGCAGGAAGTATACTCTCCCTTACCCCCCGACACTGCTGTTGGAGAGCAGTCCTGGCCCACGCTGGCCCCCAACTACCTGGAAACACAAGAGGACTTCCACTCAAACAGTAAAGAGATACCTACAACAATCCCTGGAGCTTGACCTACATTGTGTGTCCTCCTGACTCGGGTCTGACTATTCATCACCACATGGCATCAGTTCCCAACCGGGAGGATGGAGGGTTGTTCTGAAGAGAGCAAACCCTCAGACAAACCCTCAGATGCAGGAACCTACACTTGATCTGGATGTCTCACTGCAACAATCTGAACAGTAACAACATCACACCTGAAAATTTTACTGACTTTTCCTAAACTGACAGTGCTGCTGTTAGCATTCATGTAAGAAAAGATGCTGGTTCACGAATGGTGATGAAGATGGAAAAATCACAGATTATACTGTATCCATGATGCACTACTGGGCTCCAATCTGACCAGGACATGTTTGTTTTGATTCAGAGTAAAGCATGATGCAATAGTTAACATGAATATGATGCAACAATGTGGTCAAACCTAAGGCATCTTCATCGGCATTGCTGTCTTTTCCCAGAATTCTCTGCTGTTGAGATTTTCCAGCGTTAACACATACTTGAACATCTGAGTTTTTGTTTACATTTGAGTAAAAATCTAACCAAGAAAAATTTATTGATAGGTTAAAAAAGTTCAAAGGACTCTTGAGGTAAAACTAATACACTTTGGAATAGGGCTGTGTATTGGAAATAAATTCCAGATTTGATTCAATTTGATTCACCGAAGACTGGATGGATTCAATTCACAATTTTTACCTGATTCTTTGGATCCACTCAATTCAATTAGACTCAATTTCATTTTGACTTTAAACATGTTACACATTTAGGCACATTTGTTTTGAATGCATTAATAATCTACATATGTTTTTAAAATATTTATATTCATCCAATCACCTATTGCTAAAATGTATCAGTGAAATAATGAGATTGTTAATATCATACAGTTTTACATGGATTCTCAAATAGAGAAACCAAAATAAAAAGTTTTGATCATGAACATTGTAAACATTGTTCTGCTTCTCCTGGAAGGCGTTTCAGTTTGGACACTAGGTGGCGATAGCACTATAGCATTACACATTTTTCAAGAAGAATAGACAAAGAATGCGCTAAAACTGTGTTTTAGACCACAAATGGTTACTTTAAAAACATTTCCTTTAAAGAGTTTGGATTGGATCAAAATACCGCTTTGGGGGTTCTTTATAGAGAGGAATGAACAGTATATAACACTTAAAAGCTCAAAAAGTTGTATTTTCATGGTATGGTCCATTTAAGTTTAGACATAACTTTAACAAGGAAGATAACCCGAATTTATATGTATAATAAAATATAACAGAGAAAGCAAATAATTGAAACATAATGTGAACCATACAGGGGCACGTTCCAAACAGCCCGGCTGAAATAAATCCGATGAATCAATTGGCCGAGTGCCAGATTCATGTGGAAAAGTCAAATTAGTGGGAATGCTCTGTCATGTATCCTCTTGAATGTTTGCAGGATGTGTTGCCTGAGGAGAATTTTACAAGTTGTCAATAGTTCATTTAGACTCCCCTAGCAATTAATTTCTGCTAACTGCACCATTGGTCTTTCTGCTTGAGCTCCTATGGATGCAAAGGCTTTGTCCTTTACAGATCTATGTGTCCTAGATTCTTCTTAAGAGAGGGGCCCCATTAAGATCGGCCGTTCTTTTGTCTATTCAGCCTGCAATATAGGTTTCTTTGATTGAATGAAGATTTTTATACTTTTCTTTTTCCATCCCAGACACAATCTCTGCTTCCCGGTTTTCCCTCTGGAGACAGAAAGAAAAGGAGACCACAGAAGGTTTTAATTGCTCCTCTCTCATCCACATCTGCCCCACCACATTCATCAGCAAATCTCCCCCCTTCCATCTGAGAAGGGGCTGGAGGGTGGAGGGGGTAAGATAACAGCTTTCAGTTTTATAATTTCAGCTTGATGGGGGATTCTCTCCTGGGATGGGACACATCTGGAAACGGGGTGGTGAAGGAGAATAAACGGATAAGACAGACAGATTAGCATTTGTCTAAGTATAAATCTGTGTGACCTACAGTGGAGAGGGACACAAATCCCTTGGGATCCCGTCTTTGACGGGGAGATGAGGATGGAGAGTGAATGAATAAACTTTGACAATATATTTTGTTTCATATATTCTTGGTGGACTCAGCCATGCAAACTGCAAAGCAAATATTACACTGAGATGGACATCCTTGTGAAAAAAGGAATGTGAATGCATCACAAATCTAAGGGTTAGATAAAAAAAAGACGGTTTTGAGTAGTCTAGATGGATAACTGTACTAAATTTAACAACAAAGTATTAACGGCTAAATAATTAGACACATCAAGATGTATTGCTCTTTTATTTTTACGCAAATTGACAATGTAACAAGAATAAAAAGCCAGGAAGACTGCTGCTAACAACTCGGGCTCTCACCTATCCATTTTTTAAATCTATACAGTAACAGGCAAGGAATGAGAGCTATTCTTTCCAGTAAAAAATAAAAAAGCTCAGTGGCCCAAAGATATGTCACCTGTTTTGTCTTAGTTGTGCATACTTGACCAATTGCATGAAAAAGCAATTTTCTTTGTTTGCTTGAAATGTGCAGCTCACCAGGAGAGTTGTGCATTGAGCTTTGTTTGTGTCCAGCATCTTAGAGTTTTTTAAATCAAAATTTTAAGACGTCAAGGCACTCCTGTGACTTTATCTAAACAAGAGATAAGTCTGGTGAATCTGACATACCTGACCATACAGACTGATAACACAATACAAAAAGATATTTCATGTATTTAATTTGGAATATCTTCAAATCCGCACAACTGTGCACAGGGCCCGCCCTGGGCATAGGTAACCTAGGCGGCTGCCTAGGGCGCCATCTGGTGGAGGGGGGGCCAAATTGTAAAAAATAGGCTATATATATATTGATGGTTTTTTTTTTAACAGTATGCCATACCACTCATTTTGTGTAAAATGAACAAAAGAGTAATAATTAAAAACATAAGTTATACAACTCAAAGGTTTGACTTAATCAATAAATTTGCCTGGAGCTGTGCGCCTCCTACCTGACGCTGCCGCTGTGTAAGCTAGGTGGGGGTGGGGTTTCTTGGTGCTTTTTTATAACTTTAAGGATGAAAACGCAGCCAAATAAGCTCTCAGGGACGGTCAAACAAGGAGGAAAAACGGTCTCAAAGCAGAATTTTGTCTGATAATTTACATTCAATTGCTTGGAAATTCATTCTCCTTAGAGGACCCCATGTCTGAAGTAACAAACACCTGTTTGAGCTGGAATTTATTGAAGACAGGACACAACTGGAAGATATACGGTATTCTGCTTCTAAAATTAAAGTTTTTTGCTGATCACCGTTAGCTCAGTGGAGAAATTGAGTGTTGGTAGACTGGGGATAGTGCTGGCATAGCAGACTCCTCCTGAAGGGGGCGGTTCACATCATGCTGATGTCAGCACTATAGGACCCGCTCGTTTTCATGGGTATGGGAGGGGCTGCTGCAGACAGCACAGGCTTTAGAAGATTACTCTTAAATGCATGAACGGATCAAAATACCGCTTTGAGGCTCTTTATAGAGAGGAATGAGCAGTATAATTAAAACCTCAAAAAGAAGAATTTTCATGGGATGGCCCCTTTAAGTATTGCAAGACAAAATTAAATTTGGAAAAAAGAAACATACTTCACGCTTATAACAAAAGTTTGCTGCTCACAGCTGGGGAGTTTGGAAAGAAAGTGGTAAAAGACAGAAAAAGAAAGGGCGGGACTCCCAAAGGTAGTGTACCAAATGCTCAGAGTCCTTAGAGGGCCCCACAATGATTGTTTGACCCAACTTTCTCTGTGCTAATCAAGGGCATAGTCTGTGTGTGGGTCTGAGAGTCTGTATCACATGAAATGATCGATTGTTGTTCTTTTCAGAGTCCCAACCTTTTTTCAAATGGATGAAGGAATGCAAATGAAAATATTTACTTTGATATTTTAAAAAGACATAAACCTTGTTTAAACAGTGCCTTTTGCCCAACGGATCTTGTTTTTTTCAGCAAACCTCATGCATTTTTCAGCAACTCAACCTAAAGGCAGTTGACTCAACCAGCAAACAGGGGCAAAGCAACACACTTTAAAAAGCAGAGTAGAGCACAGGAGTGCCAGCTTAGTCCTCATTATGCAGGGTTAATCATCTTTAATCTGCTCTTAATCCAATATCTTTACCTCACCCTATTAATAAGTCATTCATCAAGACTTGATTAGACTGCAAATACTGACGGCAAAAATAAAGTACAAGTAAACTAAAGGATGGCAGGAAGAAAGCCTGAGGAAGCACCATGACAGCTCATGACATGCCTGCTTTTGGCTGGGGTTTCACTGAATAGTAAGAGGGATTTGTCCAAAGGGTGATTGGTTTTAAATAATTTTATTTTCATTTACAGTATCACATCAGAGTAAAATGTAAACTATGATAAAGTGAGAACCTTTTTTCAGCAAATGAAAGCAATGATTGACAATAGCCATCTTGTCAGAGGCTGGATAAGGCTCTGGTAGAAAATGATATTTTTTGATTAATGTAATACTGCAAGAAGGAAATCCTCCCACTTGAGATAAAACGGGAAAAAACTGGCAACTTGATGACAGAATCTAAAGCTGATGCTAAAATGTCCCTGGTGTGCTTTTGCAAAAATCGAGCTTGTCCTCTGCTTAAACTATCAGAGACTCATGAAAACTCATTTGTTGTCACAAGGCCTTCTTTGGTTCTATGGTACTTTTACAACAAACATTTTAAAAAGTATTATGATTTCTAGTGAAACAAACACTAGGTCATGTGAACTAATAAAAGGGTAACTAACCAAACCATAAATCAACGTTTTTTGGCTGTTGACTTCTGTAAATGAGTTTTTAAAAGTGCTGTCTGTTGCCAAATTTTTGATTAATCAAAATAAAATTGTTTATCTCTTGAAAACATAGTCTAAAACCGTCTGTGTTCTGCCCCCTAAAGGTTGAATTGAGGTATTACAGTTGAATCTTGTGATTGGTCAAACCATGTAAGGTTCAAGAGTCTGACATCATGATCTGCAGCTCCAGTAAAAATAACAGTCCTGCCGCCAAGCCCCGCCCCTCTGACTGGATTTTCAAATTTTGGCTGTGGGTGGAGTCAGGCTCAAACTTCCCTGTTTGGTTACCCTTTAAGGTACCACAAACATTACTAGATATTTGTGAATTCTATTCTCACAATTTTATTTTTAAATCAACATTTACATCCTAGTGACATTAAAGGGGCCCTTCCATGAATATTCTCATTTTTGAGGTTTTAGATGTATTTTACTGTTCATTCCTCTCTATAAAGAACCCCAAAGCGGTATTTTGTTCCGTTCATGCATTTACAAGTAATCCTCTAAAAACCTGCACTGTCTGCAGCAGCCCCTCCCATAGGCCACCCATGAAAACGAGCGGTTGGAAACGTGCTGAGGTAAGATCGATGCCAACAGCTCCCCCAAGGAAGAGTCTGCTCTGACAGCTCCGCCCCCAGCCCAACACAACCCTCAAACTATCCCCTTATCCAGTGATGATCAGCAAAAACAACTTTAATGTTAGCTGCAGAAAACCGTATAATTGTGTCCTGTTTTCAATCAATTCCAGCTAAATCAGGTGTTTATTACTTTTTCAGCTTTTTCAGCGGCGCTCCTTTAATTCTGCTCTGTCCCCAGGCTAACACTTTCTCTGCAAAGCTAGCAGTGATCAGCTAGCTTTGTGAGTCCCCCACCGCCGGCTCATGCTCATCATGCAGATGCTGGCTGTTTGTGTTGTGAGCTAGCTTAGCAATGGCAAAGAAGCTCTCATTTGATATAGCGTTCAAACCTCGTGCGGTAGCATCCATTAAAGAACATTCAGGTGAGGAATCTGCACGACATGTTGGGATGGATCCTGAACATATCTAGCAGACTGGCAAATTGGGAAGTCGGCAGGAGAAAGGGAGCAGACTATTTTCTGGTGGAAAACGCGAGCTTAGACGAAAAGGTGCGCTTCTCCAGGAAAATGATCCGCATTAAAGCAAAAAGGATTGTTGATACGGAGATGGATGATGCTTTAAAGAGAGCAGACACGTTTACTGTCAGTGCTAATCAGAACAATGTTTCATCATTTCAATAAGTCCTGAAATGTTCATCTGGTGTTGTCTACATTTCTTTTTACCAAATCTTACTGCAAGATTAATCCATTAGCCATCATTATTCGGTCAGTACCAAATTTTGTGGATAAATGCTACACAGTATGCACATCTATATTTTTAAAAAAATGTATGCTGTTTTTCTTGCGTGACATGCTGGCGAGGCCAGATCTAGGTTGATGGGGGAGGCACCCTTAAGGAGCAAAAGGCAGAGCCTCAGAGATCAAATTATTTTACTACCAGGTATAAAAGGGGTTCACAAAAATAACTCATATTTCATAAATAATTTGTTGGTAATATATTCATAATAATATATGATCATATGGCTGTAGTTTGCTCTGAAAGACTTAAAGCATGGAATGGCCTCTTTAAGATCCAATCCGAATTCTTCGCTTCTCCCTACCGCTCCATTTGAAGGGGCATTGTCAATGGAAGGGGTGTCTGAACAATTTTTTTCTAAGATCCCAGCCTCCAAGCAGAGTAATACAAAGTCCTACGTCCAAGGGGAAATCACGTCAGGCTGTTTACATTTCAATATAAGTTATGACTTTGTATTAGCATGACTTTCATAAGTTATAAAACTGCTGTTATGTGCTGTGCTGGAAGCTCTGCGCTAACACTAGCTGACAAGTGACTATTGGTGACGTCATCGAGTGGAAGTGACGTCCAAATTCGGAGACACTATTGTTACATAACTCTCTGTTTGGAGGGCTAAATGCAGGGGAAGGGAGAAGGGAAAAATTCAGATTGGTGCTAAGACTTGAGGCCTATATGTCACAACTATTATTACGCAATGTGACCCTGCCGCAAAGTGTTTGTGCATCAAATGGTCCCAGGCACAGTCAAGGTGGAACAAATGAACGAAGCCATTCAAGGCAACATTTCATCAGTTTGAGGCGTTAGAGCAAAGCTTGAGCCAATAACAGCCACTAGTAGATTCAAATAAATCATTAAGCACAACCTGAAACCAGACGTCATAGTACCCAAGTGACTTTTCTGTTGTTTGCTATATATCTTTATTTGAGTATATCTTGTAGTGTCAATATAATGGTGCTTTGTGTTCTCCCTTTGCTGCACAGCAGCTATAATTAGGATGAACCTCATTATATGTTCTTAAGTACTTATCTGTGTGCATATTGCTAAAAGTGGATGTGTTTTTACTTTTCTGGTTTACCTTAAGTGTAGAAGTTTAACTACAAAACACTCAATTAGGGCCAAGAGGCTCTTTGTTTCAGGGATGTTGAATTGTATTATTCACTTCCAATCTCTTTCTCTGTCTCTGCCCACCTCTGCACTTTGATTTGACCACGGTGGCCAGCAGAGCAGAGAAATTGCTTGTTATCAAGAGGGTCGATTCTTCATGGGGTTCCATAAATTGCTTGATACTGGCACTCTGTCAGAGATGGGACTCTTATGTTAACCCCATGTCTGCCCTTTTGATGGGATGTATCTGAAAATACACCCATCTCTTGTTACTGTTTTCATATTATCTTTTAAAATGTTTATACCTCATAGCAGAATATGTCTTACTCAAATGCAATCCAAAATACTGTAGTTCACAATGAAACATTATACTATTTTTAAAACCCTGCAAGTCCATAAAAATGAAACGCCTGTAGTTAACTAAAAAAACAAAACATGAAAGTACATTACTTATTTCGTTTAGGTTATTTAAATTTACCAAAAATGTAAAACTAGCTTCTGTGAACAGATGAAACATTCCGTAAAAAAACAGCTGTTATCAACCTCCCTCACTGGACTCGCTTCATAAAGAGTCGAGGTATAGCAGGTTTCTTTTAAATATTTGCATTATTTTATATGTCAGTATACAAATTTCCTCACTGTGGGATTAACCCCCAGCTTTAAATAAATAAATATATATATATATATATGTGTGTGTGTGTGTGTATCGGGGGGGGTAAGTATGAAATATGAATGATTGTATAAAGATGTTAATAAAATGTACCTCTGATCAGAGGATTGCATGCTTGGTTCCTGCCCTTCCTGCCCATGTGACAAAGTGCATTGACTGTATAAGTAGGAACTGGACATAAGAAGTGTTGAGATCTCAAAATATCTTACCTTCAGCCTTAACGAAATCCGGCCATGGCCTTTTTTGTCATTTTCTGAAATGTTTACTGCCATATTGTAAACTATTGCTACTCTTTGACAGCAATTAGTCCGAGTTGGTCTGAGTCACGTTTTTAGAGGAAGCACTGTCATCAATCAGGAGTGAGCTTTTTCTGGCTTGTTAGAAATCCACACCCCTCCCACTGATAGTGGACGGGGAGAATCTGTCAACCAAACATTTGAGGCAGGCCCAGCAAGCACCACATGCTTTTACTGAGGCATCTGATTGGTCAGTTTATACCTTGACTTACTTGCAATTATTCTGTCCTCACAATTGCGTTTCTGAGCAAGGCTAGACAGATAGCGAACAAAAAAGAAGTCCAAGAAAAAAGTGTGTTTGAAAAGATGTACTTTTACTGGTAATTTCCATGTTTCCGTTCTTTATCCTTTTTCTCTCTTTCTTTTTTGTAAAACTGAAAAATACAATGCAAACAATATATGAGTT
>NC_050518.1:28210556-28254871 GCF_002922805.2 Oryzias melastigma
CATGTGACAAAGTGCATTGACTGTATAAGTAGGAACTGGACATAAGAAGTGTTGAGATCTCGAAATATCTTACCTTCAGCCTTAACGAAATCTGGCTAGGGCCTTTTTCGTCATTTTCTGAAATGTTTACTGCCATATTGTAAACTATTGCTACTCTTTGACAGCAATTAGTCCGAGTTGGTCTGAGTCACGTTTTTGAGGCACTGTCATCAATCAGGAGTGAGCTTTTTCTGGCTTGTTCGAAATCCTCACCCCTCCCACTGATAGTGGACGGGGAGAATCTGTCAACCAAACATTTGAGGCAGGCCCAGCAGGCACCACATGCTTTTACTGAGGCATCTGATTGGTCAGTTTATACCTTGACTTATTTGCAATAAAGAAAAATATCTTTAAAAAAATAGGATTAGAAAGAAAATGTTAAGAATGCATTGGAGCAAGAATTGTTTATGATTTCTCTGTATTTAAATGCGGTTTCTGTCCTGCGAAGATTCCTCTTCATCGGATTATTTTGATCTCAAGGTTTTCGAAGTTGATTGCAAAACATTGTGTCCCTTTTGTGGTTCTCTGAGTACTTATTCGGACCTCCTCCGTTTATCACTCGGGAAGACTCAATGCATAGTATTGCTGCACGTCTGTCACGCCATATGTCACATGATTTCCAATCCAGTTATAAATATCATTGGCCCTTCCTGAGACAACCCTCTGTATTTATCTGGGCTTGGGACTGACACAATGAGACCATAGATGAGACCCTAGCTTAGACCCTTAATGACTACATTACTGCATTTTTGATAGTAATAGTAGATGGGTTCAACAACTGATATTATTTTTTTTAATATATATATAAACAGAGTGGCTCTTTGATTTATTTATTTACTATCCTGGATCCCTCTCTGGGGAGGAGTTCTGGGCATGTCCCACTGGTCGGGGGCCCTGGAGAAGACCCAGGACACACTGGAGAGACATAGTCTCTCGGCTGGCTTGGGAACGCCACGGTATCATCCCAAAGGAGCTGGTCCAAGAAGAGCAGAAGAAGATGGATGGATGGATCCTTAATAACTAACTAGAGCATGGCCTTTTTATTCAGTAGGCCTCACTGTCATTGTCCATTTGTCATTAAGTTAGCCAGACAGGATTTTTTCTTGGTCACTTTTTGTACTGTAACCAAATGACTGAGTCACAGTTTTTTTGGGCCATGTATCCAGTTATGTCTTAATAAATAAAGATGTCGTGCCTTTTTTCAAAAAAGACCATAACCTCTTTCAGAGGTCAAACTCAGGTCAGCCTTTCAACTAAAAACTATGGTAAGATTTTACTGAAGTGTTAAGAGGAAGGGAATCAGCTCTGTCATAGCACTGTGTTTCATTTTTTTTCTTATTTGCAGTTCGCACTCCAACTATTAGTATTTTTTAAACAGTTCTTATAAAAAATACATTTCAGTATCTGTATAGGGTCTTCTTGGGATTTTTTAAGAATGCATTTGCTTTTTATCATCATCCAGTGTTTATCTCATGAAAGGTTAGAGGCACTGTCGTCCAACTACAATTTTCTCATGAAAAAAAGAAAGCAAAAAAGAAAGAGATGAGGCCGACCAACCTATTTGAGGCTGCCTCTAGTACCATTAGAGGCATAAATGCAGCTTTCCTATATGGTGATGTGCAGATAAAGAGGGGCAGTCCTGCCTGTGATCAGCTTCTATTGGGAAAGGTTAACTTTAAAGAAATATCTCTCCACAACAAACTGTTAGGAACCCAGAAAGGGCCAAGAATAAGGAGGAAAGAGAGAAGGAAACATTTCCCCCAACACAAAGCACTGCTCTTTTCATGTGGAGTGTTGAAATATACTCCTTTCAGTCGCATGCTGGGTTCTCTCATAGGATCTCTGCTGGAGTCAACTCCATTTTCATCTGGTTGGAGATGGAGGGGGTTTGCAGGGATAGGCTGGGAACTTTGAAGTGACACCTAAATGCTCAACTTTCTAAACTTGCTAATACATGCAAAGTTTTATAAGAAAGGGCATGTGTGTTCCCTTCATTCAGGATAATTAGGCCTTTGCAGATATTTACAACCAGGAGTTTGCAACCAGGATGATTTATGACTGATTATTTTCTACAGCATTCAGATTTTTCAACAAGAGCAGAAAAAAACTGTTGTTTTTTTTTTTTTTATTTAGTTAAATTTATGTAAAGCACCAGTCAAAATCAAGATTATCTCAAGGCACAAACATGAAAGTGATATAAATTATTACCAATTTTTATTACCAAATTCAGTTCAGATCATTTCAATTAGGCCAGATTGTGTTAATTATAGGAAGCAAAAATAATCTATCTGGTCTTTGATACCCAAGTTAATAACTAGGTTATCAGACAACCCCATTTGTAATAGGCGATAATTGACGCTTGCACTTCTTGCTCAAAACCACAAGAACCGACTCTAACTGTGCTATGGAAATGTGAAAACTCTTGTGAATCTTCATCAATACCTGAAGCAAATATATTTTTAAATCTTTTAAGAATTTTGTATTTGATGCATGCTGTGTTAGTTTTTATAGTGACTTGTTTTACATTGTTTTCATTGCATGATAAGTAGTTTGTATGACTTTTGATAATTAACATTAAGTATATATGAATCTGAGCAGTGAGTAGGTCAATCGGCTTTGCAGTGGTGCAGGACACACCCACGGAAGTAGGAATAGAAAGATGATCTATGCATTAAAAGGAAAGAGAATCTGGCCACAGAGGAAAAATATGGTGCTCAAAGATTAATAGCCGGAAGTCCCTCTGCTTGCCAGGCATAATTTTGCACCTAAAATCATTGGCTGGAAGACCTTTTTCGTCGGTGGTCAGCTGATTCACAGAGGAAAAAAATGGCTTTTCGTCAGCTTTTTCTCCAGAGGGAGGTAATCAGGTGTAGTTATACAAATTTGAACATTTGTTAATATTGACCTGAAAGAAATAATAACAAGTTTAACCTTCTCAGTCCCATTTGAAACTCAGTTACAGTTTTTTTTTAGCTTATTAGTGTCAGGAATGGTGGTGTAGGACCCAAATGCAGGAGACAAGATGTGGTGGCAGAAACTCAAAGATTTACTTAATAAACTCAAAACATGACAAAACCAGGATAAAACAAACCAGTGACGTGACATAACAGAACAGAGGACCTGACAATGAGAACTGAAAACCAGACACTTAAATACACTGAGGGTGATTAACTAAATGAAAACAGCTGTGGATGATTTGACCAGAACATGGTGAGACTGACAGGGAAAACAGAACATGACAAAACTGAAGCATGGATCATGACAATTAGCTTAAAAGCTGATATTTCTGAAAAGCTTTTAAAATATCATTTTTGAAAGGGTTTCTTAAAGTTTAGGAAATTTCTTCTTATGTAACCGGCCAAAGTTGCTAAATTTCCACTTCCGGCTAGAGATTGTTTCCGTCCCCATCTTGCATTGCACCAGAGGCCCTCCAAATAGAGGAGCTTGAAAAGCAACTAAGATGGAGCCCTGAAGGAGACGCAACCAGCAAGTTTTCTAGTCTGCCAGTCAGCCCAGCCACCCGAGGGGGTGTGAGGATTGTAGTAGCTGCTGTGGACAGTGAAAAGCATGTGTTTTTATGGAAAATTGCAGTAATCGTCCTAGATTCTTATGATAACCTCATCTATTCAATTCCATCAAAGGTGGAGTGTCAACCATATCCATCTGGTGCTGCTGCTTCTGCTCTTTCCCTTCCTCCAGATCAGTTGCCATCTACTGGCCCATCCACTACACCTATCTCTTCCATAACTCCAGTCTCATCCACTGCAGCAGGACTCATGGTTATGTGCAGTCATTCATCCACACCACCAAATGACAAGATTGTTTTTATTATAACTGTACAAGTCTATCATGACCATCCCAGCTAATTCTCCATTCATGGCCCTTAGACTCAAAAGAGAGAAGAGACTGATCCAAGGGGAGCCATCAGAGACTGACCTGGAGATCCTACATGCACTGCTCCCCACTGTGGTGGCTCTTAAAAGAGCATTTGTGGGGCAGACATTTTGACAGGACTGACTACTCCGTGGGCTGCCAGGACACAGCTCCCTCCGCTGTGAAGTGGGCCATGGAGGTGTCCCTCACAACAATGGACTCCCTGTAGGAGGTGTTGGTCGCAAGTCATTCAAGCCATTGTGCGCGCCACAGCCTCCCCCACAGGTGCTTCGCTGGCAGAGGAACTCAGGAAATTTTGAAGTAAACTTTTTGTCTTCACACACTTCTCCAACACCTCATGCCGGACATCAACCAGGCTCCAAAACAGTGTGTGGTGAGAATGCAGAAGGTGTCTTCCACCACCAACTGTCAGTGAGAGGCGGTTGAAGATCTGCCTGTCTGGGGTGAGGACGTGGCTAGGGAATGGGCACATCATGTGCCTGTGGAAGGGAAAGGCTTCATCTGCCACAAAGACAAAGACATGTGGTTGGTGTCTTCAAGGCTCTGCTCCAAGCAGGGGCCAGTCAGGTGGCAGATTGAGGGTGCCACAGAGAATCCGCGGACTGACGGTGGAGTTGGTCAGGATGTTGCCATCGCTAGGTCTGCTGAAGCCCCCACCAATCACCCTGAACTGCCTGGCAGTATAACTGCCAAGAGAATGATGAAGACTTCCTCTTCTATGGGAGAATAAGATGGGGGGCAACTTCATGATGCCATGCTTCCTGTTCAGAGCAATTCTGGAAGTTCCACCATTGATGGAACCCCTCCAATCTTCTGCAAAAGGCACAACAGAGAACTCTCCCACCAGCCCGTCCCGAAAGGCAGTCACCACTTCTGGGACGACTGTGGCAACTGTAGACACACCAATATGAAAACTGCTGGCCATGGTCCCATATGAGTCCCCACTGACCAAATAGCTGAAAAGTGACACATATGTGATCAATTTGTGGTTCTACAAATGATCCTTATATTAACTCACTTTCAAGTGTTTTATATGCATGTGAGCTATGTATGCAGCAAGTACATGTGGCCGTCATTGCAAGTTTGGCTTGTCAGATTAATCAAGAAGGATTTAGAGAAAGGGTAAAAGATGACCTACTTGTACTACTTCATGCAAGTAGTATTAAAAAAGGTGTGGGTTGTTGTATGCATAGACATTCACTCACTACAATGGCTAATGCACATGATAAATTAATAATATAGAGCTTTGATCATTTTATTTAACCTTCAGTATTGCCTAAAAATATTTGTACATTCTCAGATGGACAGGCGTTCGTTCCCCTGGTGAAACAGCAAGCCTTTAGCTGGTGTCCTGATGCATGATCCGTGCACTGATGCAGGACAGCAGAACTTCAAACTGGACTGGGGAGTATTGAAAGTCCTGCTGGAAGTGGCCTTCATCCAAGCTCACCTAAACTCACCAAACTCAGAGCATCACCGGTTTATTTCTTGAACCCAGACATGACACCTGAGGCTGTCTGCATTTGTTTTTCACATAGAGGTGAACCAAGGCCAGTCTCCTGATGTGACTATGATCCATATTCACTATAGCAAGAAGACAAGAAAGGAGATGTTTCCATTTTGTGCGCAACTGATAGCAAGATTTATACCGCTTCAACATTACATACCACGCCTCTTCCATAGGTGACAGACAAGCACTATTAGGTAAAGGAAGAAGAACAAGAACAAGCTCCGTCCCTGCTTGTCCGGTGTATGCACATTCGTGCAACTCTGTATAACGTATTCTTCAACATGCCACACAAGACCGGTGTGTGGACACCTTAAGACACTGGCCTCAGTTTTTTTATGTCGGTAGAACTCCGCCCAGAAGAGTGGAGTTCCTCTGGAGAGGAGAACTGCTGCTGCTACGGAGACTGTCAAGGACTCTCCTTTGCATCTGGGTTTCCATAGGACTTTGGCTGTTTTGGGTGAACTTTAAATATTTAAGGACTTTGCATCAGTCTTTCTGTATGGATTTTTAGTGGGGATTTTATCAGGTTGATTGCTCTTATGGGTTTTATGGTCTCTGGTACTACAGCAATACGGATTAAAGAAACACAAGTTGTAGTATTTTGTTTGCATTTTTTTTTTTTTTATTGTTGTGACATTCTGTCTCTTAATGCCAGTATTCATTGAAAATCAAGTGACTTAAACCTTTTTCCTCGTCTTCATGTCTTTAAGTGTCCAACACTAAACTGTGTCATGGTCGAAAGAAAAGGGCAAATGCAACCCCTTGGATTCTTGCATTTGCATAGGGACAGTTGTGGTTTATGATGTTTCCTCACGCCAATCAACTAATTGAGGTGTGTGAAGTTTTTTAAATGTCTAAAATCTGCTGGGGATGTTGGTTTTGATGAAAACATCAAAGTAGAGTAAGACTTGAGCTTTTATTTTGATTTCATCATTTTGGTTCCCTCTTTCAGTACAGAGGGACCAACGGCTCTTCTCAAACTTATCGACACACATTAACAGCTTACCACTTTGCTCTTCACACAAGTCTCCCACTGGGTGTTGTCATCGTGAAAGAGGGATGAAGAAGATGAGGAGGTGTTAACGTTTCACCTGCTGTTCCATTGGCTGAGTGTACATCTGGGTTTGAATGCTTTTGCAGCAAAGTCTTGTGCGCCTTATAAAGCAGTTGACCACTTTTTTATTTTTGTGTCAGCTTGTGTAGATTTTTTTCAGAATTGCAACATCTGCAGAAAGATGTTACTCCAGGGACCAGCAGCCTGTCTTCACTTGTATGTGAATGTGTCAGAATGCTGTTTCTTTCAACTAAAGTGATGACATGCTGTCAGAGATTTAGACCGCTTCTATATGTTCACTTTTGGTAGAATTGATGCTTAAAACTCTATTTTTTCTTATGGAAGTGGTTTAACATCTGAGGCCAAAATCCAATCCTCCAATGGGAACTGATCCAGACACTAACCAAATAATGAGCTATGACCAGCTGAAAGTTAATTCAACAATTAAATCAAGACCAAACTACTGGCACTCAGAGGAAGAACAAAAAGTTCTTAAAACAGAAATATGAATGAATGACTGATTGTGGAATGAAAGTAAAGCTGTCAATGTTCCACAGCTATGCATCAGATCTTACCTGAGATTTTCCAATCATCCACGCCTTTGCCTCTCTGTATATTGCTGCCATTAATGCCAGTTCACAGTGACTACAATTCTACCCAAGCTAACATTGCTGATCCCGTTTCAGTCCCTCTACCAAACCCACCCAAAATCCTCAATAAAACCTCAGCTTTGATCTTCAACCGTACTACATCAGACTGTTCAGCCGATTCTGATCAGGATCACTCACCAGGACTCCAACTATAGCCGCAGAGTGACTCTCCATTTGTCTTTGGTCACTATTTACTAATTACTGTGGGGCAAAAAAGTATTTAGTCAGCCACCAATTGTGTAAGCTGTTCCTCATAAAGAGTTGAGAGAGGTTTGTAATTTTCATATAGATATTTTTCAACTATAAGAAAAAAAAGGAGAAAAAAAATCCAGAAAAATCACATTGTCTGATTTTTATAGAATTTATTTGTAAATTATGGTGGAAAATAAGTATTTGGTCCCCTACAAACAAGTCTGTCTCTCACAGACTTGTAATTTCTTTTGTCCTCCACTTGTTACCTGAATTAATGGCACCTTTCTTAACTTGTTATATCTATAAAAGACACCTGTCCACAACCTCAGACACTCTCCAAACTCCGTTTTAGTGCTGGAGGATACCGAGCATTTGGGTACCGATTTGATACTGGTCAATATCACAGATATCAATAACAATATCGATATTTTTGTAATGGATGTGACATGAATTTCAAAATCTTAATTGTTCTTCATCGCTGTCAAGGGTATTTTGTTAGTTTCCTTTTTTATTTCTTAATTGATAAACATAAAAACAGAATTAAGACAATATTTTCAGTTAAATGGAAAATATTTTATTAAAATAAAAACTTCTTAAAATTAAATAAAAAGTGAAGAAGTGAATGCAAAACAGTCTGCAAAAAGGAAACAAGTAACTATGACACAAAAATAAATCAAAATGTTAAACAAGAAAAAAAAACAACTGGTAGAAACAAAAATAATTTATAAGTACTTAGCCTTTAAATAAAACAATAAAAACAGTTGAAAAATACCAGTCAAAAACAACTCAGTATTTAAATCGAGTGAAATTAGGGTGAACGATGCATGAATGCATCTGCAGCTGAGATCTCACAGGACAGGTGAGAGTGGTGAGGCAGCGACTCAGCTGAGTCCTTTTTGCTGATACAGAAAAGTTTCAAACAAGGGATAAGTATTAATATCTGTGGGTCGGTATCGATCCAATACCAACTTGAGATTGACCCTATTGATATTTTGGATTGATCCGCCCAGCGCTAGCCAACACCAAAGAGCTGTCTAAGGACACCAGAACCAAAATTGTTGATCTGCACCAGGCTGGGTAGACGGAATCTGCAATAGGTAAGCAGCTGGGTGTAAAGAAATCAACTGTGGGAGAAATTATTAGAAATGGAAGACCAACAAGACCACTGAGAATCGGTCTGCTCTTCTAAAGCTGTCTGGCCAGTGGGGGGCTCTAGCTGGACCATAGCCAATGGTTTTGTGATGGTGACTCTACAATCATCACAATCATCATTGTGGTGTGAGTTTAATTTGTGGTGAAAGTTCCCAAACCTCTGTGGTTACCCCGTTTTGTACATAGAGGCTTAAAACCAACTTTAAAACATGCGTAGTTACGCATGAACGCAAAACTTAAATGCAAAAGCCTAAAGCGCACATATGTGCTTTTACATAAACTTTTTTATTGAAATTGTCCTCTTGAACCCACATTTCTGTGCCGGGTGTGTAAGTAGCATTAGAGCGACAGCTTCGATAGCCCGGAGAATTTCTGTGGATTTACTGGGTCAAGGTCACCTGTCTGGTGCAACCAAGACTCCGGAGGCTTCCGCCCACCATCTTTATCTTCCAAGTAGAGTCCAGCTAAAGTTTCCCTGGAAAGTTGTCGGACCTCTCAACCCCTCCTATGCAGGACCAATATTACTCCCACTTTTATGTCTCAACCAAAAAATCGATAGTTATTCCACAATATTAGAGGAACTAACTGGGTATTTTACACAAATAAGCTCAATAATAAAATTAGCTGATGAAGAAGGACAGTTTTGTTTTACTGAGTTGCAAAAGTAGTAAATTGCTGGCATGTTTGTTAAAAAAACAAAACAAAAAAAAGCACAATTCATCATATAATATTTTAAAAAAATTGTAGTTACAGTGTTCTTTTGCTCCTATTTTTACCCGTTTGAGGGACAAATAGTATTCTCTCTCTTTTTTTTTAGAAATTGTGGAAATTTGACGCATTTATGTGAATCTAATAATTTAAGAAGACACTTCTAGCTAAACGCTGCAGGACATGGGTATGAAATGCAGTGGTCCTAAATGGCTAAGTTGAGCTAAGCTGTTGTTAAAACTGGACAGAATATGCTTGCAGTGCACAGATGGATGCTCAGATAGGGCAGGTGGGGTGCTAGACGGACAGGCTGTGGGGAGTGCCCCGCTCTGTAGTGCACAGCGTCTCGTCACTGTCCCTCGTGGGATATGATGCCACCTTTATATTCTCTGCATCCCATGTTTTACCCGCATGTAAACAAGCTCGCTCACATTCAAACATTTGCAAGTTCATGGTTTGGTGTGAGCTGTGAAAAGGCAATCACTGCCATCTGTTGTGGAGACTTGAGGACTTCCTGCTGAAGCAGAGCAGACGCTCCCAAGATGAAGGAAAGATGAAGGGAGTCTTTTCTTCCCCCTTTTTCTGGGTGTTAAACTATGTGCCATAGAAAAAGTTTACATTCTGAGAGGGAACATGGCAACCCATCAGAACGTTTTTTAGTCTCAGGCTTCCAGTACCACTTCCCCAGATGGTTTACCTTTTTACTGGCTACAACACATCAAATTCAACCCTGCAGAACACCTGAAAGTGAGTCTCCTTTATATGAAACAACTGCTGGAGCAGGCAAACAAAACATGCAGAACAACTGCTGGGTTGAGCAGAACGCTGCTGTAGAAATACAATGGTGGGGACAATAGAAAAAGAAAACGGACACATTTCATAAATAGATTTTAAATGTTTAATTTCATTAAATGTTTAGATTAAAAAAATCAGTTTAATTTCACTGCTACAAAAGTGAGAACAATGTGTGTTAATGGCATTTAAATAAGAACTTAAAATATGTTCTTGTTGAGTATACTCTTTGACAGTCACTCCTATTTGGTTTGTATCCATTTCCAAAGCGTTCTCAACAGGGGGTGTCTCTAACTGTGTTCTATCTGTTATAGTCCCTTACCCCATCCCCCACTAGCCATGTATGTATTGCTTCAAACTCTTATTTTTTGAAATATAAAACATTTGAAGGAAAAATAGTTTGACTTGTGACACATGTAGACAGGCCCCTCCCCTTGCTCGCAGTTGCAAATGTATTTTCTGTGATTATTTTGTCGTCCTCACACTCAGCATCTCTTTGTTTGACCCCTGTCAGCAGCAACACAATCATTTCACATTGTAAACACCTCAGTATTAAATTGTGCCATTCAAAGCATGAGAATGCACCTTAGAGAAATGTCAGAGAAGAAAAGGGAGGGAGAGTAGTTAGGATTCACTATCATTATGGCGTTTTTGTTCGAAAATCCTATTATGATGTTTGCAACATGATTGCATGTTGTGTGGCATGAATATCTGGCTCTCTCTTTAGACACATAAATTAGAGGCAATTACACGGCAACTGCATCACCAGCCGCTCTGCTTGGCGTTTTCTGGAAACATCTTCAGGAATCACGAGTGTTTTTATTTTTGTTTGTTTTTCAGAGTTTCTTAACCGTTACAACTTATCCAAGAAAATAGAGAAAAAGGACATAAGACAAGATTTTTGTTTCAACCAAGATACAACTCAAAAAAAGATCTAGCATCTGTAATATTAGCTAATAAGAATAGCCGGGTTACCAGTTAGCAAATTAACATATTTGATTCATTTTTAAAAATGTACTTAATTCAAATTTAAATAATTTGTGAACAGTCATAAATGTGACCTTTTCAAACAATACTAGCCATGCTATTCAACCACAGATATCCTTCTGGAATATTAAAGGGTATCTTATTCTAGTTGTGTTCCATATGTGATCGCTCCATTTTGTGCCCATGAGTGGTAAAATCTTTACTGTTTTTTGAATCACAATACATCTTCACATACTTACATAATTAACATTGTTAATAACACTGTTAACATAACGCTGCAGTTTTTCACTGAAATGCAACACTACAGTAACGGAGTGTTTACTCAATAAATGTAAGCTGAGGTGGAGAAATGCAGCGCCTATGTGCAACACTTCACAGTAATAAATGGTAGTATAAACTTTACGGTAGTAAAGTGTTGCATGTTGCTGTAAATCTGCTTTGCGTTGCTTTTGTACCACATTTTACTAATATGAAGTTTTGCAAATTGACTCAAGCTGCTTTTCTTCACTTCAGAAACCATTCAAATGATGTTGATTGTGTAAATGGTTGAAGAGTTATCAGTTTGTAGAGAATCAATTGACTTAATCAGTCAATCGATTTCAATTCAAACAATTCAAGCCGATTGATCTGTCTGAGGCAAGTTGTTAATCAAGTCAACCTATACCATTAAAAAAATATTTAAAATGAAATTAATAATTTATTGGCAATTTTGAAATTTGGATTGAGACGTGGTACACGGAAAAAAGTGAAACATTGGATCAATTGACAAAAGTTCTTTAATTTGTTGTATTTAAAAATATTAGTTTTTATCGAATTAAATTTTTACATTTAGTAAGCCATCAACTCAAATATTTGATTTGATAAAAACTATTGTCAATAAAAAAAGTACAGAACTTTTGTTAATTGATCAAATGTTTCACTTTTTACAGTGTAGGTTTATTTTACTATAACATAAAAATGATTAAGCGCCTTTACAGCAGACAACAGACGCGTTTGTTTTGTACACCTGACTCATTTACACTTATCTTGGAAAACTTCACCAGCACTGTTCAGTACCAGGTATTTATCTGGTTGAACTTTTGCCTAAAGATTTGGTTTGTTGCGTTGTCATGAGGATCTTCTCTGAAGACAGTGATCGTCATGAGAATTAAAAAAAAACAAAAAAACATCATCCAGAGGCAAATTCACTTCTTGTTTTTGTCCAGTTGATGAAGCAAACGTTTGTTTCAAAGAAACAAAGCCTAAATCCTTAAATTCCTCCGCTGTCACGTCTCTGTTCCCCTTCTTTTATTCTCTTCTCTATTTCTTTTCTGCTTCATCGCAATCTTCAAAATGATTAAATTTACTACACACTATAAAATCACTCGTGTCTGTTCTACACTGTAAAAAGTGAAACATTGGATCAATTAACAAAAGTGCTGAAATTAGTTACATTCAAAAAAATAGTTTTTATTAAATTAAATTATTACGTTGAGCAAACCATCGACTCAAATTTTTAATTTGATGAAAACTAATCTTTTTAAATGTAAATGTAAATTTATTTAAAAAAACCTTAATTAATCCACCCTTTTAGTTAGATGTTACTCTTTTTACTGCACCATGAAAATACCTCCAAATTATGCTTTTCACAGCATTATTAGGTTAAAGATATTTACAATTAAAATAGATGAATTTGATTAATTAATTACGGGTCACATTAAGGCTAATTAATCACATCACATGACAGCCCTGTGAAATGTGCATTCAGCTTTACTCCGTTGTCAGAAGTCAGAAACAGACGAACTGTCATTTACTGCTGGAACTGTGAAAACACAAGCATGTGAGCTCAGCACACATCAGACGGATGATGCAGGACCAGGTCAGAGGGGAGACTGGTCAACCAAACGAATCATGCGGGTCGAGCAACCATGTCTGGTTCAAACACTCTAACAGAGACTGACTTGCAGGTCAGTGGTTTCTGTTCTATCCTTGGCTGAACTTCAGATCTCACAGGAGTTTTAGAAACAGAGCACTGTCTGTTGAGGAAGATTTATAGAAAGCTTCAAGTTGGAGGCATGAGATTACACAGCAACCTGCACGTTTAATGATAAAAACAAACACCAACAAAAGCATCTACGGTGTCCTGCCATGTAATTCATCAACCAACTCACATCTGAAATCCATTTTAAAGTCCCACTCTGATTACTTTGATGGATTTTCAATGCGTTCCCAGCGGTCTTTTGATTAGGATTATATTTTTGGGCAAACTTAAAAAGAAAAACTGTCCTGTTCTAGGACATAGATTCTGCAGAGCAGCAGGAGTTCAGTAGAAATTCACCCCTGACTTTTAGTTGGAACTGTTGGCGTGGAATAAGCCTGTCCTCATTTCCCATCAGCCCTTTGTTTACACTCTGCTTACCCCGCCTCACACCTCCAACTAGGGATGGCACGATTAGTCGACTAATCAACGACTAATCGACTATTAAAACAGTCTGACTAATTTAAAATTCAATTAGTGGTTACTTTATATTAAGTGGAGTTAGAGTGTAGTAAAGTTGAAAAGTTGTGAGTGTTCAGCACCAAAAAATGTGATCTTTTGTGAAAAATATTTCCTTTGTTTCAGATGCCGACCTCATTTGACTTGAACCTGGTTTTAAAAAGAAATGAAGGGAAGAAGTTGCCCGAGTCAATAAAAGTCTCATGACCTATCATCTTAATTGTCTTTATTTTGAGTTATTTTAAGGGTAATGATGGTTAAGACGAGTGCTTTACATCCACTTTGAGCATTACCCAATTAGTCGACTATTCGGAAAATATAATCAGTGATTAGTCGACTATAAAAATAATCGTTTGTGGCAGCACTACTCTCAACATAACATTTCATTAAATACAACAGAAATGGTGAGCAATAATGGTGCTCTCCAATAAAGAAACACTCGGAAATAAAAAAATATTTTATTTATATACCTTTTTCAACAAGAGAAAAATGTAACAAGAGCGTCTTAGAAACTCAACTTTCATTGGAACGGGTCTTTAAAAGTTTACCTCTACTGATAACTGGTGGTATATTGCTTTAAGATGATAAAAAAATATCTTTATTATTTTAGTATTTGCAAAAATACAACTTGGACAACATCATAAGAAATGATGGAAGACTTAAGTGAAATTCAAGTGTTTGCTTGAAGTCACGGCATCCCCTCTGAGAGCAAACGTCTGTACGTGTAGAACAAATGCAGGACTTCAGGACTGTCAGCATTTGCTCATTAAAACTCCTCATCTTTGAATCCCTTTCCAGTGCAAAGAGAAACCCCTCCATTCTGTCATGAAGTTCTGTTTCTACCCTGAGGCACATCTTCATACTTTTAAACAGCTTGAAGTACTGTAAACAGACTCTCACTTGAAACAAGTATGGTGAATAAATAATGGATTACACACATCAGTGTTTTCAAGCAAACTGTGGACCGCTGAGGTTTTCAGGCAACTCTTCTGACGATCTGCTGTTTATTTTCTGCTTTAACCTAAAACTCACTGAAGGATTCATCATTAATTGGTGGTTAGAGGAATCAGAATCTTTAGTTTGTGTTGATATTTTTTAACATTTATGTTTTTTAAAGGTTTTAGTGCACAAATCAGATAGACCAGATACACTAGAACACGTCTTCATCGATCAGCCTAAGATGATCAGCAAATCCTTCACCGTCCCAGTAATCTGCTGCTTTCATGTTGGATCCTTTTCCTCTTGCATCTCTTTACATTTTGTGTCTCCACCTAACATCTGGCTCAGGAGCATAGAGGGCGGAGTTAACAAAGAGAAAAGCCCGGGGAGACTGACTTCAAACACAGGATGAGACGCAGCGCGTCTTTGATTGCTGCATTTTGAACACTTTGGAAACATGTCTGCTGATCTGTGGAGGTGTCTTAGCCAAATAATGATGAGAAAAGCAATATTTTTCATCTTTATTTACAGGTAATATTTGTTCTAATGAATTCCTGGCATCAAAATGATGTTACAGAAAGAAATGTTTGTTTTGTGTGTGTTGGGAATAGAGTCTTTAAAGTAAACAAGATGTTCTGGGTCAAGTCTGAAATGCACAGAATGAAAATGTTTATGAAATACTTATACATTCAGTAGTGACTTTTAGTCCCAGTGAACCACATACTTTTCTCTTGAAGGATGAAGCAATGTTCAGTTGTTGTTGTGTTTTTTTTTTCTTTTTTTTTTTAATAAAACTTTAGGGATTTTTTAGACGGGACACATTTGGTTCTCTTATGATTTTTTTTCTCACTTTGGGCGGTTGAGACTCACATTTTATTTTTATTTATTTTTATTCTGAACTGTGATGCGAGAGGATAGACTATTTATTTGTTTATTTTTTAATGTTTTAGTATTATTTGTTCCTGGAAGATTACAGAAGTAAATTATTTAAAATTTGGCTATGCGTGGCTTTCTGGAAAACCGTAAATATTTTGGTTTAGACACACCCTGTGATTGTTCCACTTTTTCTGTTAGCCTACAAACTGACCCCAACCCCGCATCAGAGAAGGAAACAGTTATGTGGCCCTCATAAGAACAAGTTTTGGGACCCCTGGCTGAAAGTGAACCCGTGTTCGTTTCCCCCGACAATCCAGAACAAACTTTCAGTCTGAATGCACCCGAGCAGACCCTAGTCCGGGATCAGGAACCGCTCTCAAACCATCTTTCGAGGTGGTCTTGGTTCAATTCCAATCAGATTGAGCTCCAGCTCACTCTTAGTTTCCTCAATTTGAATAGGCTCCATACTCAGAGTGGAACTACTGGACCAAAATGGTTACCATAGCTGGGCATTATGGGATGCAAACAAAGTAGGAAGCATGAACGGTGGAGAAATGTGGCCAACGATGAGGCACAGTAACTCACTGAAATGTGGTTGGATGAATGCAGGCTCATTAAAACAACGTTTAATGGGATTCACATTGTTTCTCACCGTTTTCCCCACAATCTTCATGTCATAAACACTTTGTCTCCTCAGTAACCATCTTGCAGTATACCTCCGCCATACCAAAGCAGCAGTAAAAAGTGTTGAACCTGACGTTGATACAGACGTTCAAAATTAGTGATTGAAAAATAAAGTTTGAATAAAGGAGTTATCCCATCAAGGATTGCAAAGCACTGGACTTTCGTAATTCTTCCTCTCATTGCTTTGCTCCACCCTTGTAAATCCTGGCCAATGACTAAAGAGATCTTTAGGCATGTGGTTTTGTTCAAAGCTTTGGTTCGAAACAGAACTGTCTGTTGATGGCTGTCTGAATACAAACCAAAGCAGTGTTCAGGACGCGGTCAGGATCAAAGGAATTTTCCCGTCTGAATAGACTCATAGTCACATGCTTCTCTACAGGAGGTTAAACAAGGGAAGTTAAGGAAAATGGAACGGATCCTTGTTCTGCACGTGGTAAGTCTATGGTGAAGTATTAGTAAGTCTTACACAAGTCTTACATAAGCCCTATGTAAGTTACAAACACTTACACGTACGAGTTATTCTGTTGGACAGTGTCCTTACATCACACTCTAGTCCAGGGATGGCCAAATCCAGGCCTCGAGGGCCAATGACCTATATGTTTTACAACCAACCTGCCGTTGAAGCTTCTAATTGACCAAACACACCTGATCCAGATAATCAGCAGCAGGATTTGTGGAAAACCAAGCAGGAGGTCAACCCTCGAGGCCTGGATTTTGACAGCCTTGCTCTAGTCACTAGAAAGGTGCGAGTACTGGCTCCTTACCAACCGCACACGAATTCTGCAAGCATGGGGTGTGCACGTGATATGTCATTGCCCATTGGACGCCCGTAGGATGCCCTCTCAAACTAATTTCATAATGTGCCCTCTTCAGTATTTACTGCCAGTCCGTTACCTTCTCCGGTGCAGCTCTTTGGCCTCTCTTACCCTGTTGTTGCTAGTTCATGAAGTTCCTGTCTCTTGTCTGCTCTGCCACTCACCACTTACTCCTGTGTCCAGGATTATCACCATCACTGGGTCCAACTCTCCACCACTGCAGTCCTGATTCACACAGGAACTCCACATCCCCACGCCACTCTTCTCATCTCTGGATTCTGTCCCTTCATATCCTTCCTCCGCACCTGATCCTTCGCTCGGCCTCATCTTCCCGAGATGAGTTCAAGCTGTGGTCCATTGTATCCAACAGCCACAGAAATCCTGCTCCCACTGCAAACCATCAGATATCCACCAGACAATAAAGAGGTTTTCATCTCTCATTGTGGATTCCGTGATCCTTCCGGGTTACAGCTTCTGGATCTGTTACACCTCGGCCCATTACTATGACACCTTACAACATGCCTGCGTCTCACATACTTCACCTTTATTTACCCTTGCATGTTGTAAAAGTGTTCGCTATGACCTGTCGCCTGCAGCAGAAAATATTGTGCATGAACGTTTGTAGCTGTCTACAATCGTGACATTTTATGCGTGCCACCTGTGTGCATACAGATTTGGCCATTTTCTCACCGCAAACAGCCCTGATCCCTCCGTAAGGGCAGTTGTCACTAAGACTTTAACAACACAAAAACTGTTTAATCTGGGATTTGAACTCCTGATCAGCTTAATTGTGGTTTTTCTCTTACCCCTTATTCATTATATCCTGTGTTACTGCAGAACATTCCAGCTTGGTATTCAAGTCTTAAGGTTTTAAAATAGTTTTTTTTTTTCTTGTAAACCAGCTGCTAAGATGATTGCTCAATAATTTTCCCCTTCCTGCCAAATCTGGGGTTAAATGAGGCTTCAATTTTGTATACAAATCTTAAAAACATCAAGCACTGCTGAAACAGGAATGCTGATGTAATTTTTGAAGACACTTATCAAAGGTATTTCTTATTCATTATTTTATAGATGACTCAAAAAAGTGCTGTTTTGAACCACATCCATGTTATTTGGATGTATGATGATATGTAAGACGTGTGATGGTCAGCGTCAGAAAATCAGTTCAAATCCACATAAGTTAGGGTGTCCAAATTACCTGTTGAAGGGGGGTGTGATTGTGTGGCTGTTTTTTACCCGGTGTGATGAGACCTTATGCTCCTTGACCTCAAAAAGGACAAGGTCGCTTTAGAGAATGACTGAATGAAAAAGATCAAATGCTAAGAAATGATTGCACTTAAGCTTGCAGAGGCATGAAATCACATAGAAAAATGTACTTACAATTTTCATCAGCCTTCTTTTCATGCTCTTTTGTTGTGCAGCTTTGTGCTGAAGGCCACGAACAAGCTTTTTTTTAACTTAATTCCTTGGCCCCGCTCACAGAAACCAAAGTTGCTCCGTGTCCTTCACGCTGCCTGAGCTGTCACAGAAACTTCGATTTCCACTCGAGTCGATTCTGAAAAACTCCTGCAAGAGAACAGCCAGGTCTGCTTAGTTACATAAGTTTCATCAAACTAATGTCGCAAATAAAGTCACTGCTAAAGGTTTTTTTTTTTAAACTGCCTGCTAGGAAGGTGGCAACACTGAAAGAGAAAGAATCAGACTCAGAGAAGACTGTTGGACTTCTGTCCATCACGAACAAAAACCTCTCCAGCTTCTACCTGGGACTGTGGATCCCTGAGCTGCTCCATAACCAGCGGACTGTTACCTTCACCATGCAGGACGGGCCAAACTGGCGGTTCTTTAGCCCAACAGCAGACAGAACACACAAAAGGGGAACTTTTCATGCACTTATGAAACCCGGTAGATCAGTGGTCTCAAGTGCGGACCACTACCAGTCGACGGGTCACTTGGTACTGGGTCACAGAGAAAAAAATGTAGTTCATGTGATTTCTGTTTTATGTTATCTGATTATAAATGAAGTTTTATTTTGTGAAACTACCAGATATCCTCCATCACGTCTGGATACATGTCAAGACATTCTTTTTGGTCATGTCTTAAAGACACCTATGACCTTTTAGCTCCAACCCCTTAATTGAAACCTTAAAACTAGTAACATTTCTTTGCGCAAAAAAGGAAAGGAGTCAGAGGAAGAGTTCAACTTCAAAGAAAGACTAAAGTGCATTTAACATTAGTCTTACTTAAAATATAGATTTATTGCAACAGCCACTCTACAAAATATGCAACAACTAAGTCTCAAATGTTAAGAGGGTGCTGCTAATAAAGTTGAAAACATGGTGGATTCTTGTTTATTGGTTTATTTAGAAAATATTAGTTTTGTGAAAGTTCTATTGTTTCAATTTTTTTTAATTATCCATTTTTAATTACCCTACCTTCGCCCATCAGTAGCCGGGTTAGGCTCCGGCACCCCCGCGACCCCGAAAGGGGTGAAGCGGTCAGGAAAATGAATGAATGAATTTAATTATCCATGGCACTTTAAATGTTAAATGAGGTGTAAGTAGGTGCAAAGTTTTTAGCTAAGGTTGAAGCTCAGGGAAAATTGTAATCATGTTTTAATTGGTCCCACACAAAATGTGGTGCAAGTAGGTGCTGTAAGCTGAATGTGGCCGCTGAAGATACTAGAGCTGAAAAATGGTAAAACTGATAGCTGGAAATGGTACTAAATTAAAAACTAAATTCCAGATTACAAAAAAACCTATAGTTCCTTAACCTATTTAAAGTTTGAAAAGTGTCTGTAGCTGAAAGTATGCGGAAGTTTACAAGTTTCAAACTGAGCAGAGTTTTTGAAGGTTTTTAGCAATTTCTCATTCATTTCCTTTGGGGCATATTTAGCTCAATATTTCAAAAACTATAAAGTTTATAAAAAACAAAAGTTCAAGCAGTAATGTCCTGAATGAACTGAGTGTTTTAATAGCAAGATTGCTGAAATTGCTGAAAATGTGATTGAGTTTTTACATGGCAAATTTGCGCACAGGTAGGAGCAGGAGAATCGCTATAGTGTTAATACTTTAAAACATTCACACTATTAGACAGGACCCTGTTAGTATAATTTGGTATAAAAATACTCCATGTTAAAGAGAAATACACAATGGTCAAGGTTTTGATTAAAAACAATATAACTCATAAGACATGTGGGCATTATATCTTCAATAAAACTTCTTATACTGCACAGCTCAAAGAACAACAAAAACAGAAAAAAACAAATAAATTATTACAATAAATACCAATGAAAGTAAATTCTGAAAAGAAACTAAGTAATATATTCTGCTTAACTAGTAGGCTACCCTGTGGCTACATGTATAAAGGGTTAGCTCAAGTTTTTTTGCTCTGGTCTTCAGAGGTTAAATCAGAGTTCATGAAGGGCTATTTTATGGGAAATATAGATTTTTCTTAAGCTGGAGGTTGTAAAACAATCTGACTCCAACTTCAGCTTCACAAAGGCTGGTCCATGAAAACATTTCTATTAAATCTAAGCAGCTTTTAAATGTCATAATAGACTGAAGAAAACAATAAGAGATCATGATTTCATCTGCAATCTTACAAACATTTCTATTCATGGAAATCTAGTTGAAAGTCATAAATGAAGATTTCCAATTTTAACTGATTTGTTAGTGTGAGGTCCAAAACTGACAAATCCAAGAACCTCCAGCCCACACACATCATTACTGGACAGCAGGAGTATTTCTTCCTAATTAACTTCCATGTTCATCCAAGATGTGATTGCTGAAAACCTGGGAAGTGAGAAAGGCTGCCATCTTCCTAATGAGCTTAATCGAGCACGCTCCAAAATCTCATTTAAGCCCGTCTCCTCGCTCATGAATTAAACTATTGTTAAACCTACTTGAACTTAACTGTGGGTTGCTTAATCACTCTAATCCTGGGTGTTAGAAGAAGACCACGCCGGGGTGTGATGCACCCCAGGACTCATTGTTTTCTTTGCTCTCACACACCTGCTTACATGTTGCACAAACTGCAACAACGTGGAAGCATCAGAACCCTTGTCACATCTTCATGCCTCCGTTTTCCCTGTGGGGGTGCAGTGTTTATTGTCTTTTTGCACCCCCCCTCCTCTGCTTACAGACTCTCTTCCCCCATTGCTTGTGATGCCCGCAGCACGCTTTGATTCAACAGCGCTGATCGTTCAATTTTCTGCTCTCATCTTTACCGTCTTTCTCTTCTTCTCATTGGCATGCTTTGTCAGTTTCATTTTGCTGCTTTGAACAGAGACAGGGACTGTTTTTCAGACAAAGATAAAAGCTAAACATCAAAGAACATTGTTACTAATTTTCTCTTTTAATCAACGTCTTTACAGAAATGCACCTGGACCTCCTGAATTGTTCTTTTTTGTATATAAAAACACACACACACAAAAATCCATCATTAACAAAGTGATAATCATTTGCTTTTTAAGAAGAATAACAAACCCAAATCTGGAATTTCACAAACATTGTAAGAACACACACAATTATGAAAGGTTAATTACTAGTTTAAGACGCACAGAGGAAACATCGTGTGGAGGCTTTGGATACAACCCCTCATTCATAAAGAAATCCGTCCAGGTAGTTTATATTCCAAACACCTGCACAAAAGAAAATGTGTGTTCTGGGAACTTGTAGAATAACAGCATTCATGATCTGCATTATGGGTAGTGGTAAATTTGATGAAAAAATAAACGTGGTTACAACCCTACTCCTACTGGAAACAGCTCTCGAAAAAACAAGTTGAACAAGTGGGTCAAGAAAATCCCCACCCCACATCATAATACTTCCACCAATTATCTTTATAAAGCTAAATAGTTTTTAAGCTGCATTCATACCAAAATTGCTGCTCGACACCTGAACAAAAATGTGTCTATAAACTGGACCTCCAAGGTGGATCATGTAGGAGAAGCTACTGCAATAAATGCTTTTAGCCTGAGTGCTACATGGAGGGTGTTTGTGAATGACAATGCATGGAGACATAGATGGTGTTTATACATAGAGATGTAAAGATTATTTGTGAATTAATAAAAAAGCGATTCAGACTCGTCAACTTATTCATCCTCTTTCAATGAAAAGCCTACGCAAACTCGCGTAAAAATCTGAAATTCTGCTCTACGCGCGTTTGCGTGGGCACAGGTTGAGGGGGGTTGGGCTGAGTGGGTGAGGAGCCGATACTTCTCAGGACAGGACCCCTCCATAGTCTTTAATACCTTAAATGGTCGTCTTCACCAAACCTACGTCTTGAGTGGTCATTATCTGTGTTCCTGCTCCTGCCAGCAAAATAATTTATGGCTTTGTTTCAACTGGTCTGGAGCTCCATGTGGGTTCATGTAACAATGCGTTCATCAATTTGTAATTAATAAAGTATAAAAGTGCAACATAGCATAAAAGTATTTAAAAAAAAACTTTATCTAGTGTAAAAACTCTTCAGGGTTTGTGCAATTAAGGAAATTTGAAAAAGAGAAAAGCAGCCTTTTGCTGGAATACAACATTTACAGTTGTGAGGTCTATGGGCCTGCAACGCAAGTCAGCTGATTCTTATGTTGAAAAAGAAACGTTGTGCTGTTAGTCAACACTTCAGTCTGGTAATGGGTAGTATGTTGCTACAACCCCAATATGAAAACCCGCTTTCATGTCAGAATCTGTTGATTCACGCTGATCACACACACACTCACAGAGTTATGGTGGTGAAAAAGCGTGTTTTATTCAGATGTTTAGAAATACCTCCAGTATTAAAGGATTCATTGAAAATGAAGTGACATGTATCTTCAACACTGATATCCCTTGTGTTATCCTAGGCACGTTTACATTAGAAGTGGGGTCATCCGGACCCCACATTTTTTTTAATCTTCCCTGGTATCCGTGGCAGTCATAAAATCCTCTCCACCTTTGTAATGGGAAGGATCATCAATATAAGGGTCGGGTCATCTGGACCCCATAAGAGAGCAGGAGGCTAGATGGATTTTTGGGGAAGAGAAAGGTTGCTGTATTAAACCACCAAAGAAAAACAATGACAAATCTCCAACAATCTGCCTTTTTAGATAAAACTGAGTTGCATTGGTGTCATCGAGTTGTGGAACAACCAGACTAGTGTGAACATCCACCACCAAATTGTTCCTGCAAGATCTTGTTGTTTTGGTCCAAAACTGCTAAACTAGAATCTGTGTGATACACTGCATACTAGCGGTTATAAGTGAAACTCAAAAGTTGGACTCTAAATATTTGCCTATAAATAATTAAAAATTTGAAATTGATACCAGTGTTGTCAAATGCAATATTGCAAGATTTTACAGAATCAATTCTTGTCCTATTCCCCTAGTTTCTGTTCTATGATTAAGATGTGAAGTATAAAGCTGTGAGGACGGAGTGTAGACTAAGTCCAGCCCTGCTGCCTCTGAGCCCAGTGAAAAACTCCTTTAATGAGCGTTAGGCTGTGTTTACTCCTCCCATTGGACTCTTTCTAACTCATTTTCTCTCCTGGTCAGGCTTTCCCTGCAGCTCTGACAAGCAAACTCCCTTCCATGTCCATTAAAGAAACACGGGAGTGCGAGGTTCTGCTGGCGGAAAAACATAAAATATACAATAAAAGCAGCATCTGCACAGCATAACCCAATCCCAGTCTTTGAGCTTAACAAGAAGCTGGTATTGAGACCAACAAGCTCTAACGTTGGTTTGAAGAAAAGATTTGAATCCACACCTCTCTGACACACTCCGAACAAAAATTGGATATTATAAGCTTCTCACAGTGCAGTAATATTGCATTACACCGTACAGATTGTGCTTTTATCCTTTTATTGCATCCTCTTTTTCCATCTTTGAAGAAACTTTTCACATTAATGCAAAACTCTCCAAACACACTCACCCCTTCGCTTCCCCTTCCCCACGCTCCACTGAACCCACTCAGTCTACTTTTCATTGGACTTTAATTTCCAGCCGTGATCGACCACATTTCAACGCTGCACTGCTGCTTCTCTTTATTTTATAAGAGTGTGGAAAAAGTCAACCAAGCTCTGAAGCGGGAAGTAAGGAAAACTAATCAACTTGGCATTAATTAATGATAGCGGAAAGGCTTTTTAGTGACTCTGGGTTTTTTGGGGAAGAGTGTTTTAAAGGAGGAGAGGAGATAGCTGGAAACTGTTGACTGTTTGGAGTCAAGTCAAACCAAAAAATGAAATAGAAAGAGTCTGTCTTTGAAGATGGATGAGAAGGTTCATTATTTATTTGGTGTCTACTTGGATTCATTGATTATTGCTGCAACTGGTGGCTGGTAGAGAACGGAGATGAGTTTTCTGAAGACAATAAAGTAAGAAACATCATCGAGAGGTTTGAATCGTGCACCATGACTGCAGACATGATTGGAGTCGCAGTATTTCCCTCTTCCTAGTCTTTATTTTTTTCTCTGTGATAAGGACTTGACATTACTTTTCTTTCAAATATAAATCAAATCAAATTTATTTGTAGAGTACTTTACATATGGAACATAACACAAAGTTCTTTACAACTAAATAAAACCATTGATATTAAAACAAGCACAATACAATTATAAATAAATAAATAATGCCCTCCCTCACCGAGACCACACACAAATCTCTTTCACACCTCCGACCCCCCTTAACTGATAGAGAACAGACTGGATACAAGCTGAGCATGGACAATTATAGGACTTAAATCTGGGATTGAGCCATGACCTATAACATTATGGTGGTGTTAAAGGTTTTTGAATTACTTCCAGTCTGATTTCATAAATAGGTAAAATTTAAATGACTAAAACACATTTTTGCACCATTTTTATTTTTTTCATTTTTGATCTTCATATGTTTTGACTGATACATTTACAGTCTCTTCAGGATTTCACGGCAGATTTTTATAACTGTTGCTGCCGCTTTTGTGAAAAGTTGCTACTAAAGCTGTAATTTTTTTAAAACATTTTTTTTGAAAAGCACCTCAAAAGTTGTAATTATTAAATAAACTTCACATTCTTATTTTCCGAGTCTTTTATTGTGACGTGCTCTAGGAAATTACTGCACCATCACCATATACACTACAATGGTGTTGTCCTTTCACTGAGCATAAATAGAACTTTCAAACTCAAAAATGAACTTTTGGTCGTCCCTGCTCACAGTAACCCAAATATTTGAGTACTGATTTAAACATACTTTAGTGTAAAACGACATTCTGCAGGGAAAAATTCACAAACTTTAATAAAAAAATGGCATAAGCAGATTAAGCCTCATATCTCCACGTTCTCCACAGAATCTTCCTCTTTATCCATCTCAGAATCAGCACTGGTGAGTTGCTGGTAGAGAAAGACTGAGGTTTTCAGGATCTGATCTGGTTTCTTCTGTCAGTAATGATCTGCCCTGTTTTGGAGAAGGTTCTCTCAGGTTTCTGTATGGGTTAATTGCGGAGGCGGTTCTATATGGAATTATTTTCCTGCAGACTCTACTCCAGGGGTCACCAAACTACAGCCCTCCTCCACGTTCGACACAGCCCCCCAAACTGTTTTGGTTAAATTGGATATTTTTTCAAATTTTTTAGGCTAATTTGGCATTTAGCTAATATTTCAACTATGCTAGCTCTTTGTTTTTTTTGAGTTTTTTAGGCTATTCTGAAGTTTACCTAACATTTCAGGTTTATGCTAGCTGTTTGGCTAATTTAGAATTTTTTGAACTTTTTTGGCTAATCTGGCACATCGCTAATATTGAAGCTAGCTTTCTCTTCAGCGTTTCAGCTATCAGCTTAATTGTTTTTAGCTATCAATTCAAGCATATTCAGCTATTGATATATAGGTAATGTTATATATCTAGTTTTTAAAAGTTTTAGTATTATTTTTCTGTGAAAATTACAAAAATGAATTATTTAAAATTTGGCTATGCGTTTCTTTCTGAAAAAAACATAAATCTTTACATTTAGGCTGTGATTGTTACACGTTTTCTGTTAGTCTACAAACTGACCCCGGCCCTCAATCAGATAAAAAACGGTTATGTGGCCTTCACAAGAAAAAGTTTGGGGACCTTTGTTCTACACTCTTCCTTTGAATTATCAATTAATGGTTCCAGATTTTGCTTCTTTTTCCAGAGTCACTTATTTTCTTTACGTAGTTGTGTTGATGAAGTTTCTTGATGTTGTATCTGGCGCTCTCTCTGTTTTTCCCTCATACTTGATTTCTGTTGTGCTGTTCATGTACCAGACCCCTCCGCACCCGTGCGCTGGGCGCAAACATGCATGTAATGGCCATCCATGCGCGGCTTGAAGAGGACAAAGACAGAGAGGGCTAAAGAGAGTTAATAAAAACAAAGAGCACAAGGTGACAGGTGATTGGTCAAAGTTGCTGTACAGCTGTAGTGAAAATGTAAAGTTGCAAGGTGTGCAATCAGGGATTTGCTTGAATTTACACTGACAGTTGTGATCGCAACATTGCTAAATACTGGAAGGACTTATATTTACAGAAAAATGATTCCAAAATCATAACAAGGAGAAGAAACACTAATATCAATGACCCAAAAGAAAAACACAAAGTAGTGAAACCAGAAATAATCATTGAAGAACTTTGTTCTCCTCAAAGCAACAATAAAGTTAAAAAAAATCTTTCTCATATGTAGTGTACAGATTTCAAGACACGTGAACTGAGTCGAAAAACAGAGTTGAGGAAATTATAAATAAATCCCCTAAAAATGATGAAACAACAGCTAAACAAAGACTTAACACTAAAGAAAGGAGTTCACATCATGCAGAGACTATCCTCCAAGTGGAACACGTGGTCACTGGAAGGTTTTCTCCATACTCCATACATGGAAATTAAATTCAGTCCTAAAGTCTTGATTTGTGAAATGTCATAAAATGGGGGTTGTTAAAATAACCGTCTCATAAACTTATATATGATAAAAAATGAATAATATTAAAGGTAAAATTTAGCATTTTCTGTTAAAAAATAAACCAAATCCGTGAGAAAAAAGGGCTTTTGCTGTCTGTTTGACCGGTTGCTGAATAAAAAAAATTCTGTGAAAAAAAAAAGAAAAGATTCTGAATAGTTTTTTATGCCTGTATGAAAAGATAAAACATTAATATTTTCTCTTTCAAAAAACCCAAGTCATTTTTCATTTTTCTGTCAGACTTACATAATCTCCTTAAACTTAGATGCACTGACCTCTTTTAAAACTGCAGTGCAAAAACCGAACCTTCAGAAAGTAACAAGAAAAAATGTCTTATTTCTGTCTTGCCAAAAAAAATATATTTCTATTAGGAAAATTTTTTGCAATGGAAAAAAAATCTTAGTTTAAGAAAACATGTCTAACGCTAGGTTTACACTGGACGCGGAAGCATGGCGGAGTGCACGCGGCATTCACACCAGATGCACATTTTTCCGCTACAGTTAACAGGTGCTTCTGCGAGAGCTTTTTTTTGTTTTTGCCATTATGGTTAAATTAATAACCTAAAAATATTACCCCATGCTTCTGCTAAGAAGAAGAAGCAAGTAGTAGTAGAGAAGAGTGTCTGTTTTTTTGTTTTTTTGTGTCCGTGTTGTTTTTCATCTCTACTGTTTAGATTCATAAACATGATCGCATTTGTCAATCGTGGTGTTTTATTGTGAAAAACTGGTTATATCTTTAAAATAAACCAGATTTTCTCATGTATCTTGATGTAACTTCCTACTAGAATTGACGTGGATCACTCGCGGCTCATGCACAAAATAGAGCAGACGGTGAAACGATCTACTCCGCGGTGCTCCACGCCAGGTGTGACCTGAACCATCGGTTAATGAGGGCACCGAATGGAATCGCCTCCGTTCTGCCCACTTTGCAGTGCTTCCGTTTCCGTGTGAACCAGGAGTAAAGCCACAATCACGCATGGCATGTGTGGCATGTTCGCGAACATCCTGTCCGCTGGTTCTTGAATACCCCTTCTAGCATACTATGTTCACACAGGACTGTGGCAACCTGATACTAGCTTATGTACTCGCAGTTGGAGGAGGCTTAGTGTAAAATGTCAAAGCGGTGCAGATCTGGTGAATCTTGCTCCACATCACAGGTCCAGGCTTTTTCTTTTCTTTTTTTCCAATATATGAAAAACTTGGTTATAATTCCAGCTGGGTGCAAACTATAATTTTTAATTCCTCCTTCATGATCAGTTTTCAAACAGTTGGTACTTCCTTGTTTAAAAAAGGAGCTACCATTACTTTACCAAATCTGTGTCCCTGATTGGTCGAATTTCGACTGGTTTAACCTTTAGCACACGTTAACGTTTTGTATGTAGAGCCTAAAAAAAGGACTTAAAAATAGGTGTAGTGACATGTAAACTCAAAATGGATGCTCAAAATGTGCACATGCGTGCATTTACAGTCTTTTTACTGGAAGCGATCACTTGAACCCCAGTCGCTGAGCCAGATGTGAATGTAGAAGAATTTTTTTTCTTTAAATAATGAATTTGGCAAGAGCATTTCTTTCACCCCAATGACAGATTTTTTTTGCTTATTTAAAGACCATATTTCAAATCTTTGGAATAGTTTTCTTATTTCCTGGAGACCCTTTACTCCAATGTTTATATTTTTACTGCTGCGTTGTTTTTAAATTCTATCCCTGTTTTTTTTTTTTTTCCTACAGTGTCCTTGGGTTCCGAGGAAGCTCCCAAACAAACAAAGGGATTAATATTAAGTTGTATGCTTCTACTATAAAATCATTTCTATTTTTTTAGACATCTTTTGAATTATATCGACCCTGTAGTAGCTAAGGGATACTCATTGTGGTTCAGGAGTGGAAAAAAAACATGATGTGAGTCAATATAAACAAAAAGTGAAGTGAATATGGTCAGATCAGCCTTGAAATGATGAGTTCATGCTCCACAAACTTTTCCTGTATGAATAAAAAAATATCACAAAGGATGTTGTTTTGCTTTCTTGTCTTTGTCTCAAATGTTTGTACATTGGGATTGTGACCAGCTTGAGTTGTGTGGAACAGTCATCTTCAGAATGTGAACACAAGTTAAAAAAAATACCCAAATGGTTATAAAATTCCTACTGTTACCTAAAAATACTATAAAAAGACAAAGAATTCCAGCCAAGCTAGTTTGGTGGAGCACCAGTGAGTTCACACTAATTGCCAGTTGGCTTGTTCCAGTGCGAGTAATAGGTCACCTTGCCATGTATGAAGGTAAATCCCTCTGGGAGCCATAACAAAATGACAAACCCTGAAGCAGGTATGCTGACCAGCGTTTTGTTCTCCATCTTTTATCACATTTTTCGCCATGATTTTCCTCCCTCCTCTCATATTTCATCCCCGTCAGCCTCACTACCTTTTTTTTAATCTCTAAGGGGCACTTGTCCTCTCCCTCTGGGATGTGCCCCTCTCTTTCTTTTTCCCTCATTCACTTTGAATTTTTCTGCTGCCATCCCCTTCCGCCCCCTGTCTCCGCTTCACACGTTTCCCCTGCCAGCGTCCCTGACGTCCTCCTCCCACCTCCTGATTCCCTCAGCTCCTTGTTAGGGGGCAGGCTCAGGTGGCTGAGGGAGGCTGAGATGGATGAGGTGTCGGCCACAACGTCGACCCAGCGGCATTCTCAAAGAGCAGCACCACCAGCCAGCATCCCGCAGGCCTGTCAGCTCCGAGCGAGGCGAGTGACAGGCATACACTGCCGCGCCTTCGCTGTAAAGCGGAGAGCGTCGCTCTGGTAAGAGGGGATTGTTCAGGATGGAACTCACAAAGGAGCCATTGTGGTGTCTGACAGAAAAAAAAGTGTTGAACTTTAAAGGTGAACTCTGACCAAAGTTAAATTGCTGCTTTCGATAGATCGGATGTTTCTGCTCTGCTCTAAAAGATTGTGCATCAAGTGCTGATAGATCTTAAACGAGAACAAAACTGCGTCCTTCACTGCACACCTCCACTCTTTTGTAAGTTTACTTTTCCACAAATCAGTATGTGAGCAATTACTTCAAAAAATCTATTTGTGTCTTGAAAATTCTCAGTTTGAAAGTAAGATAGATTAAAAGCCGTTTAAAAGTTTTAGGATAAGCGACCTCTACTTTATAATCTTGATTGTCAAACCTCTTCCTCCTGCTTTGTCTAAATCAATTCACTACTTTTTTTTTATCCACTTCAACATTTTATAAAGCATCGTGATGCAAACATAAATAAAATCAATGTTCCATTTTCCACTGAAGTGCTCTTGGTGGGCTGCATTTTATTGCTAATTAGTGGTAGCTATGAAAAAAGAAAAAAAAAGCGTTTAACAAAGAAAAAGGAGAAAAAAACAACGTTGCCAAGGCTTCTGCTAGAATGATGATGTTTAGCCTCCCAAGAAACTGTTAACTCTGAACAGCTATTGATTTGCTAATTGCCTTCACTTTCAATTCCATTGTTCCTTAAGGTGGTATTTAACCCCTGTGACTTGCAGTATTCACAGAGGAGGATGAACTAGAATATTTGGACTAAAAAACAACACGAAGATTTATGAATATTTTTATCATTTTAAATAATCTTTCATTTTTGTTCAAACCAACAGCTTACAAGAAAATCTTTATATAAATATACAGTAATTACAACTGACTCATCAGACCTTCAATGACAGCAGAACACTTACCCTGTCACAACAGCAGCTGGCTTTAAGAATTCAAATTAAGAAATGAATCAGAGACATTTCCAGATGGCAGATAACAAAAGTCACGTTTTTCCAAATATTGAATTAAACTCTTAAAAATCATGCACTTTAGAGTGTAATGACATACAGAGAAACAACAGAACTGTTTTTTTAGTATGGTGTGAAGGTGCATTAACGGCAAACGCGATTTGCACGGTGGAGACAGCTAGTTTCAATGTTAAGTCAATGGGACAGACGTGAATTTAGGGGATCTGAAGTCCTGCACCTTCCAGCCACCCCCCTGCCACCGTCCGATTGTTAGAAATTGTGCGGTGGCAGAGCAAGCACTCGACGACGGCTGTTGAGATAGACCGAGGGCACGGCGATTACCATAGGACATTGTGGTGATCTCGGCCACACTGGACTCCCGGGCATGTGCCTGTGCATATGCACAAGCTCCCTGAGCGCACTGAGGACCACTATGAACAACAACCCCCTTTCACTGGTGTCTACAACTCAAGTGATATTTATAAGAAGGATGAGCTCATTTGAGCATTTATGTGAACATGTAAAAGGGAGGAAAAAGAACAGAATAAAGAACAGTTTCCAGCTGACCGCAAGTCTATTCCCATCATTAATGTTAATGAGTCATTCAAAAGATTTGGTTTGATCGACAAAAGCTAAGTTTGTGAAGAGTATAATTGTGAATGAAGCAAAACAAACGTAGAATGTAATTTTGTTTTGTACGCTGCTAATACTTTCTGGTGCATTGAGAATGTGCGAGCAGTGCACAGTTTAGAGGGAACATTCTCCAGAGCTACTGGGCGGCTGGTGGCACTTGATATGGACGGCCGCCATCTGGAGACATTTACGCTCCGTCCAATCAGACCTGTTGCCGTCCGGCGATCGGGCTGTGGCCGCCCAGCTGTATCCCGATTTTGTAATGATGTCATTCCTGACTGCCGCCATATGCATTTATGACCACACCAACGAGATTTAAAAAAAATCTGGCAGCTGCAGATAATCCTGAAGATTCAAGCGATGACTCCCCATCACGCGGTGGCAGTCGTACTTATGATCATAGCATAAGGCTTTGAGGGAGCAGAAGAGGAGGTGTCGTCATCGTTGCAAAACTGTTTTGTATTGATGGATCTAATTTATAAAGATTTCATTGAAAAAACTTTGTCCCCATCTTTTTCAAAAAGTGACACTTGTAATATCAGACCCAATTTCTTCTCATTCCCCCTTATACCAAAAATAAATGCGGACAATTTCAAAACAATTAACAATATTTATCCCTGTAAAGCATTTTTGCATTTAAGATTTTACATTCAAAATAATATATGTCGAATATGTAAAAATGATATTGAAACCCAAATCATCTATTTTATGACTGTAATGTTGTTAATAATTTTTGGGGTGATTTATATACACAACTTTCAACTAAAAATACAATTCCATTATTTACATATCCTAATATACAGTTTGGTTGTATCGACAAAGAAAAGAAAATGTAATTTTTGTTCAACAATTTAGCAATTTGTGGTACGTTTTTTATTCATAGGTCTCAATTTTTGAAAGAAAGTTTACATTTTTTGTTCTTTAAAAATGACTTGCATCTTTTTTGTAAATCTTTAGAAAAGATAAAAAATAAGAATGCCACAAAACTTTTAGATTGTTTCTCTGTTTACCTGGACTGATGTGATTTTTCCTTACCCTTTATTTTATGGATAATCTAGATTGGATTTTTTAGATATTGATGCCTCCTCTTTAAAGATTTCTGAGTATAGTTAGAACATTTTATTTTAATGTTATCTACATTTATAATTATTTTAATTTTTCTCCCTGCTTTTCTCTTTTATTAATGCTTAAATTACATTTATTTTGTTTTCACATGTATACATATCCAATACCACACTTTGTAATGTCAAATGCCATGTAATGTCTAACTTGTCGATAATAATAAAAAAACAAAAAAAAACAAAACATATATATATTTCATTGAAAGTGCTTTACAAGGAGCCTACATTTTGAATATAATTATTGATGGAGTTTTGCCTTTTTTTGATAATCTGGCATTAACTATTTTTTGTTTGTTCTTTTCAAGAAGTAGGAGGCTTGTTTTAATTGTTTTCAAACTGCAGTTTGTCAGAATAATCAGGTTTGTAAGAACATCAGCAATTACGAAAATTCTTGTGGGATTTTGTCTAGATTTTGGTTTCATTTCTTCAACAGTTAAATTTAGCCCAATTTAAACCCTATTTATGAATAAAATACTTCAACAAAGGAAATGGATCATAACTTAACACTCAGTCTTTGAGGTTAAGTAGATTATGAGCTTTAAAGTCCCCCTGTGACATTTTTTTTTATTTAAAAAGATGTTCCCAGTAGTGTTTTAATTATGGTTATGTAGTTTTTAACCAAAAATCCACCACCATAAATGTCTTAAAAAGACATTTTTTGTGTTGATCTAAGCTTCTGTTTCCAAAATCTCCTCTGAGGGGGCGTGGCTTTTGGAGCTGAGCTGAGCTAACAGTTGATTGACAGCGATATAAAAGAGAAATACTTGTAAATGCAAAAACAAAATTTATTTCTTATTACATTGGTTTTCCTTCATTAGAAAAATGACACGCATACATGTTAAAAACTAAAAAAACATGATTTTCATCAGAGGGAGACTAACAGGATTCTTTAGGGATAAATTCTAGAAATTAAAGATACATTTTTTGTTTTATTTCTTTTTTTGCTGTAATGAGCCTCATTCTGTACAAAACAAATTACCATACGTTTTACTGATGTAGATGTGGGTGGGTGGTGTCTCCAGATAAAATTAAGATTGATCTTAGAAGAACAATTCATTTAAAGGCTAAGATTTAATCAATATTAACTGTTTGGTGCGAGGCTTTATTAGCCTCTGGGATGATCCAGCTCATCCTGATGTGTGCGTCTCTTTTCTCTGATCTCTGACATGTAAGACTGTTAGATATGAGCAGTAAGAAAAATAGATAATCCTTCTGGCTTCATATGTGGATCTTACAGTCAGCTGATTCCTGCCCTACAGCCTTCTTGACTCATTCTGAAACCATTTTCTCTCCATAAGTGATATTTTAATTGTGCTGATGTCATGACACATGTTGGTTATTGACCTGAATGTTACCATTCTATTCCTGCATCAGAGTTCTAACAAATGTGGGCTGTGACAACAGCTCTGCATGGAGACAAAAGGCTCTTTGCACACACAGATGGGGGTAAGAAAACGTGCAGACGAGCGCCACTTTTACTGTTCTCACTTTCCCTCTCTACATTCACACTGATCCTGCAAAGGCGTTAAAATGACTTTGCTGGTTGTTTATGTGTGATGTAGGTGATCGATTAGATACATAATTACAACAGTGGCAGATGGACCAACTCCAGTCAGTTCTTTTTTGTAGTAAACCTTTTTGTTAAACAATTTTCCGCTTTTTTGAGGAATAAATACCTTAAAATCATGAATATGTATAAAGGATGGAGTTTTGTATGTAAAATAAATAACATTTATTTTTGCTGTTCAATCTGGGAAAATATATATATATATATATATATACAGACATTTTTGAACAACTGGCTTTCTAGTTGACCTTTTTTTGTCTTTAGCTGAATCTGAATAAAGATTTTTACTGTCACTAGGAGGCTAGTTAGCTTTTAACCAGATTACTTAGAGTATTTTGCTTGTAATTAACTTTTATGTAAACTAAATTTCACTAGAATTACATTCACACAAAGCCTCAGTATCTGAATTCTTCCCTTCCCCTACATTTAGGGCTCTAAACGGAGAGTTATGAAAAATAGTGTCTCAGATTTTGGACGTCACTTTCTCTCGATGACGTCACCAATACTCGCCTATCTGCTAGCATTAGCGCGGAGCTTCCAGCCCTCGAATATACACAACAGCAGTTGTATAACTTTAAAAAGGTCACGCTAAGACAAAAAGTCATTACTTATATTTAAATGTACTGTGCTTCAGATCACACTCACAAGAAGAACGTTGTTCTCCTCCGCGGGACAGCGGAACATGGAACCCCCTCGCGAAGGAGGGGTCTGTATGACTCCGCTTTTAGGGGAGAATATTAAAAAAATATATTTCAGACACCATTTGCTCTCCACAAGCCCTTTTGAATGGAGGAAGAGGGACAAGGGAAGAATTGGGATTGGGCTAAACTCTGCTCTGTAACCAAATATTAACATACAGCAAATGGTTCCTGGAAAAAGGGGGCAGTGTGAAAGTTTAGGAGTTTATGTATTTAAAACAAGAGAAAATACAAAAAAGAACTTTACTGAGGCAGGTTATAGCAAAGTTCGCCAATTTCCACCTGTAGTCCCTGGGGAAGGGTTACAGTGTCCCTCGATTATTATGGGAATAACATTCTAAAAATAATCTGCGATAGACAAAATCCTAAAGTAGTCAACTTTACAGATGTTTTCAGAGTGTAAAGCTCCTCTCTACACACTTTCTACACATCTCTCAGACAGACATTAAAAATTGTGAACCTTTTCTACAGTTTCAACAATTAAATTGGCAAAAGAAATATTTAAAAAAAACAGCATTATATTTTGGAAAACAAAACTCCACAAACTCAAACAAAAAACAACATAAAGGAAAATTCAAGCAATCTATCTTTTAATGTGTAGTTATCTTTATGTTTGACATGTCTGTCTGGACGTTTACCTCTGTTGATGATTGTATTGCACAGGCATTATTCTTTCTTGATTGCTTGAAATAAACCATTTATATTATAATCTAAAATAGTATAATAAAATTTAATATAATCTAAAACCAAAGTATAGTTTTCTTATGAACTAAATGAAATGTTAATTAAAAACAATGAGAAACAAGAAAGGCATTATGGGATATCGATGGTTGGATGATGACGTTTGTCCATCATTTCAACTGACAGTTATTTGACTTGAAGCGACACTGGATATTATCATCCAATCAAATGTCCCACACCATCTTTTTCAGTTTCTCATTGTTTATCACTAACATTTCATTTTATTTTCTGGAAATTACTTTTGTTTTCTGAATTTCTTTTTGTCTTTTCTCTTTCTGGAATTTTGGTTTCTAAAATGTAATACTGTTTAATTGGGTTTGGTTTTGGCTGATAACTTGCCAAAAAGACAAGGATAAGAAAACTATTAATGAACCAATGCATTAGGAAGTTTGGGATATTTCCCATATCAAGTTTTGGAAAATCTTGTGAAGCAGTGAATAAATGAGAAATTCAACAAAGGTTAAAATGCTTCTGAGACTATTATAGAATTAATCTAATCATTATAACAAATACAAATCCTAAGTCTCTTTTTTCATGGGAGAACATTTCAATTTTCTACATCTTCCTCATTAATTAACATCCCTGTTCTTTCCCTCCTCTCAGATCGGTGTATCCCATTTGGCTTCTGAGTCAATGGATTCATCAGATCTCCGCCTCCTCCAGAGATGGCGGTGGGTGGGAGTTAAAAGGGGAGCGCCACGTTGCTCCCTACCCCACTCTTGCATAATTCTGTGTCTTCTTCCCCCTTCAGCCTCTAACGATATGTGTGAACCCTACATCGACCTGACAGCATAGCAGCTAAAAGTATCTCTCTCAACCTGTCTGTGTGTGCGTGTGCATGTGTGTGTGCACGTGTGCGCCTTCAGCTCTGATCCCGTTAGCTTACAGACGGATCTGCCACAGCTGCCATGTTGGCACGCTCTCCTCTGCCAATTGTGTTTGTGTCTGTGATCAGAGCTTCTTCACATCGTGGTGGAAAAAAAGAAAATTGTATTGAGCGTTGTGTATTCTAAATGCACATTGTTTTATTTTCTTTTTTTTCTTTTCTGGAACAAATGAGTTGCCCTAAGGGATTTATTTCATAATGTAAAAATTCACACATGAAAATCCTTTACGTAGTTTTGCTGGAAAATTGTCAAAGTCTTTGTCTAAACCTCTTCTAGAACAAATTTTTAACTACTTTTATGTGAAAATGTGAATTGAGTTGAAGGATTCTCAGTGTCAGTGTTCAACAGTTGTGCTAAACTTGGAAAAATAAAAATTAGAATTTTTTTTGGCTCCAATGGCAACAACAAAATCAAACACACTAAAAGAAAAGAACAAAATCTTGCATTTGAAAAAAGCTCCATGCAGCTCCTGTTCTCTGGAACATTGTTGAATTTCAAATGAGCCCAAATGTTCTCCTTCACAGAGGACAGACATGGAAGTCTTTCCTAATTGGACTGCTAGCTTTGGCAAAACAACGAAAGGAGTAGACTGTGTTAAAAGAGGGAATTCACAATTTATAATTCTTTATTCCACAGATGAGGACACATCCTACATCTCCCCTAAAGTTTTATGTCCCAGTTTGTTCTTTTCTATTGCATGCTTCGCAAATTCACTAAAATAGATTTTTACTCCTTTTAACAAATGTTTATTAATATTTATTTTTTGTAAAAAAAACATAAAAAAATGTTGTTTACAGTGGGCACCACATACACTGCAGACAAACCCAATTGGGGTCCACGTTTTCTGCCCTCTTTTAAACCCTATGGGCCCACTTGGCCTTGGTGGCTGGGCTGTTTGTGAATGGATAAAATACAGTTTGAGTTTACTTTTTTTATTTTTTTTATTTTGCTATTTATTTTTTTACTTTAGTTAAAATTTTAATTAAAAACTTTATTTTAATTTGATCAGAGAGCCACAATGGAGGGGTAAAAGAGCCACATGTGGCTCCGGAGCCTCAGGTTAGAGACGGTAAACACTGTTATTTTAATCTTAATTTTTAAGCAAACATTTTACTCTAAACATGATTTTAAAATAGTGTGATAAATGTAATATCAATATGTCTGTCTTCATCATTTCCTCTAATTGGTACAATGAAGTCATATTTTTTTGTCCTATAACGGATGTTCCAGTGATTCTGTTTGTTTATCTGCTTCCTATTGTCTCAATGCACCAGCTGCTAAACTTCTTTCTCTTCTTGGAGATGTATTTCCATAGAGGTCTGTCCATTTCCTGTCCTCTCTGACACCTACCAGTCACAGCATTTGGTCACCTCTCCCGGGTCTGATGCTGCCATCTTCCTATTCTGCCATCTGGAGGGAATTTCCCTCTCCACTGCTGCACTTTGTGTGCTCATTTCACTGTCTGTGTTCATTATGCAGACAGTTCAAACCGTGCTATCGTTGACTACACATACAGTATATGTCCTTTATTGAGGATTACTCCTGCTTCACATTTATGTTATACTTGTATTTATGATAATTGACATAGAAATGTATAGAACTAGACCATATTGGTTAACTCCTGAGACTCATTTGACGTAACACGTTCAGTGATTGCTTGATAATTTATGTACACACAATTTGTGCATCATTTTATATTGTTGTTTATAATGAATTAGTTAAAGGGGCCATACCATAATTTTCTTAAGCCTTTTAGAGTAAATTATATCCATATATATGATCATATATCACCTTCGGAACCCTAAAAAACAAATTATTTATGAAATATTATTAAAAGACTCGCTCCCTGAGGCTCCGCCTTTCGCTCCTTGACAGTCCCGCACATTTCAGGATGTCATCCTTGAGCCTGGCCATAGACCATTGAGCCTCCCCGAGGCTCCACAGCGCGCCTACTTTCTGTTTCGGACCAAACTTTGTAAACAAAACCACGTGACTAAAGATCTCTTCAGTCATTGGCCAGCAGCTTTAGGGGCGGGTCTGAACAGAAGAGAAAGATGGATGTGCCGCGGTCTGCAAATCCTTGCAAGGATTTTTCACTCATTCAAACTTTTCATTTACTGATGGATTTTGATCATCTGTATGAAATCCAGGTTCATCACTTTTTACTGCAGCTTTGGTACCGCGGAGGAATCCTGAATGACGGTTACTGGAGACGCTACAGCTACAGCTACACACGCTAACAAGTGTTTGGAACATGTAGATGGTCGGTAGAATCAATGTGGATCACGTTAAAAGTTGTTTTGCTGAGCTTGAATTCATCCGACCACATTTTAATGAGTGTCTCATTGTTGTGCTTTTATGACATTGTTTTTAAGAGAATTCTGTTGGAACTACAATAGAGTTTTTAAGATGACGTCACGGTAACAAGATCAAGCAAATAATACGTTTCCTAGTGGTGCTAAAACAAACATTCTAACAAGTAAACGGTTGGAATAATTATTTCTTTTTGGCTAACATGACAATAAAAGACATCGTCTTATGAGTCTTTGTTTATAAGCTCCGTGAAGAAAGTGAATATGTGTGTATGTTAGACTGTGGGCGGAGCTGCCTGAAAGGGGCTGTCCTGAAACTATGGTGTAACCTGGAGAGACCTCCCTTGTTTTCGTGGGTAGGGGGGTTTAAAAAGCTGATTTTTCATGGTATGGCCCCTTTAAAAGTATAGAGTTCTTAGGATGCTGATTCTAAGACAACTTTTGTAGCTTGTCATGGGTAAATATGTCTTAGAATTCATTTTTTTAAGTCTTTTGTTGCCGTTGTACTAACTTATGAACTCGAAATGACCTCATTTATAAAGTCCAAATTATTACTAGTAATAAAAGTTACAAGTTTTATATATATAACACATATATAAAACACATTACAAATTTGGGGTTTTTTTCCCCCTGTTTTTTTTTTTGTAGCTTTGATCTTATGCCTTTTTCTTAAATCAATCGTGAAGGGCAAGGTGTTCAACAGATCAATAAAATGAATACAGCCCTGACCAGAATCCAATAAAGAGATCATTCCAATTGGCTAAAATCTTTTATTGAAGCAGCAATAAAGAACAGTAACGGGTTCCCCCACTGTGCCATATTCATCCACATGTCTCGCCATAATAAGGGTGACATCCCATGAGGGGACCCTGTTGATTTGTAACCCAGGTTGTTCCTGGCAGATCTTCACACACCTCCCATAACATTCATGAGGAAACCTCAATGCACCGGTGTAATTATGGCCAAACAAGTCCCTCATGGACGCACAAAGGCACAAACGTTAATACATCACGCAGACATGACAGCACACACACACATGCGTCAGAGTTTGTATGGATGAACACACAAACTCGCCACTTTTGAGAGCGTAATGGCATGCTAATCAATGCAAAGCCCTTGATGTAGAGGAGCAGATGGCCTGAGGATGGGCGGCACAGAGCTGGCAGGTAAGCTCCTCCTCTACTTTTATCCTTCAACTCTTCTTCTGGGCTCATTCCCCACAATTTCCTTCCTCTTTTATTTTGTCTCCATATTTCTACGTGCCAATATGTCCATTCTCTAATATAAGAGTTTCATCCTCTTTCATCACTTCGCCCTTTCATCATAACTTTTTTTCCTGTCCTCCTATAATGGAGTTGATCTGAATAATCAACAGTGTATGAATAGATGCTTAGAGATGCTCTGACTGTAAACTGTAAAAGTGAAGTCTGACTTCCTGAGGGCAGCTCTTTGGAATGAATGAAAGTAAAAGCTTCAAAAATGAAAAGTTCTCACTGCCTTTTGTTTTAAAAATGTCAAACACCTTTAAAAACACATTACTGCTTCTCTCTAATGAAATGTAAATGGCTGATATTTCCATTGGAAAAGCGTGACATGCGTGGGATTTCAAAGCTCCTGACATGTTACATACTAAGTGGTTTTTAAGGCAAAAGAAGTGAGTAGTTTAAAACCGACCGTGTGACTCATGTCATATAATAAAAACTGACAATCACCTTATCATCAAAGGAGACTTTTCCCTCTATTCTGTCCTGTCTAGTAATGCAAAGAAAGTTGGCACATGAACCTTTGCTCTCCCACGCTTGCCCTTTCACGTCTTCTCCTTTCACTCTGCTAGTATCAGATTAGTGTCTCTCATTAAGAGGTTCTGCCAACGGAACGTGATCCACCACAGAAATGCAGCTCAGTCACTGAAAATGTTTGACTCACTTTTTGGAGCCTGTGAAGTCAAGCTTCAGCTCCACATTAAAAGACAAGGATGAACCATTGGCAGCTGTTGAAAGTGGATCAGCTGATTGCTGATATCATACATTTATAGTTATGTCAGTGCTACAGGGTTCATTTTCCTGATAATCTGGAACAAATTTTCAGTCTGAACACATGCAAAGGAACCCTTGTCCAGTACCAGGAACCACCTCCAATCTGCCTTTCAAGGAGGTCTTGGTTCATTTCTAATCGTACTGAGCTTTGGTTCGCTCAGTCTCCTCAATCTGAGTACAAAGCGGAGTAACTGGACCAAAATGGTGGTTACATGATATAAACAAGGTAGGAATGAAACAGGACAAATGTAAGGGACCGGTTGTCGAGTTATCAAAGAGGGAAAAGGGTCCAACTGCTGACTTGTTAGAACGTTTACTTTAACACAGCTGAAAATGCTTAATAGATGCTTTTCCGTGTCTCGCTACGTGGCACGCGCTGCTGTGATGTCATCCTGGAGGCTCTTTAACAGAATTCTCTTAAAAACAACACCACAATGAGACATAATAACTCACTGAAATATGGTCAGATGAATGCAGGCTCATTAAAAACAACCTTTAACATGATACACACGGCTTCTAACTGTTTTACAGACTATCTATCATAAACTCTTATCTACCTTCACAGCCGTCATCTTACCAGTACCCGTCTTGCCTCCGCCGTACCAAAGCAGCAGTAAAAAGTGTTGTTGCTTGTGAAGCTGGATGATCACTGCTAGCTCGAGCTGCTAGCTTTGCGGAGAAGGTGTTTGTGTTAGCCTGGGGGCGGAGCAGACTCTTCCTGAAAGGGGCTGTCTCACACTGTGACATCAGATTGTGAGAACCTGCTTGTTTTCGTGGGTATGGGAGGGGCTGGTACTGAGAGAGCAGGTTTTTTGAGGATTACTCAGAAATGCATGAATGGATCAAAATACCGCTTTGAGGTTCTTTATACTGATGAATAAACAGTAAAATACACTTTCAAGCTCATTTTTATTTATTTATTTATTTTTTCATGGAATGGTCCCTTTAAAGAACAAAATGATTGTAGGAGGGAAGACGAAACAAGAAAAAGATGAACTGAATCAAAGGAAACAAACAAAAGAAAAAAACTCAAGAATGAAAGACTAGAAGGATCAAGAGAAAAAAGCCAGAGAGAGGGCAAAAAAAATTTAGTTTTATGATTTTTTTCACTACTCATACTCTACTGTTTTGTTCAATCATAAGAGTAATTTAGGTTATTTTGCCTTTATTAGTAAAACCCGACAAAATAAAGAAAAGACAGAAGACCCCTCATTTGTTCCTATTACAAAAACAAATAACCCCATTACAATCAAATCAATATATTATCTCTGATTATTTCTAAAATGCATTTATTTTATTTTTATTCCTTTTATTTCTTTTCAGTTTAAATTTGATTTCAGTTTGTAGATGTTTATCAAAACATTTGGTTTGACGTTGCCTAAAAGAGAAACAATGAAGAAATAGTAGACAGATGCTCATTCATGGAACTCACAATAGACGGGATCAAGATGACCACAGAGGCCTGGTCACATCCTGGGTCAAGAGGTTAATCGTGTATTTTGGTGCTAAACCATTCAAAGTTTTATAAACCAGCAACAGAACTGTAAAGTCTGTTGTCTGTCAGACAGTGCTAAAGATGATGGTAAAACATAAAAACAGGTTCTGCAGAACGAAACTGTTTGCACCTCCACCTCCACTTACTAAAGAAGGACACAGGTAAGTAAGTCAAGGTGATGATAATCGGGGAAATGTTTTGGTAATGCGATTACACTTAAATTCAGGGTTGAGTTATGAAGAAACAGTGGAAGGACACTTAAAGATGTGGTGGAAATTGGATTTCTTTTGGTTGCAGCACACAGCAGACTCTTGTTTGGGGAGTGCAAAAGATAACTGAGCTCAGGTGGGAAACAACCAAACTCTGGCCTGGAAATCCTGATGTGATCAGTTTGAATCTGTGCGGTTTATTCAAAGGAACAAAGAGTAGAAGTTAACCCAATAATGAGGGATGCAGTTTACACACTCACAGCACATACTGTAAATTAAAAACAAGCCATTTAGAAGATAAAAAGTTAGATGCTGTCAAAACTGTTTATACATTGTGGACTGAGGAGGTAAAGGAGCTCGAACAACTGGCAGGACTGAGAGTCTTAGAGCTCATTTAAATCTGTAACACCCTCAATTGAGCATTTCTGTCTGTGAACTATTTTCAAGTTGAACCTTTATTTATACAGATAGGTCAATTGAAAACAATTTCTAATTTACAACGACGACCTGTGTATGAATCAGCAATACATAAACAGCACAGCAGAGCAATAAGTTACACACAGATAAAAACATGACATCTTCTCCCATCAATGATTTAAATATTTATAAGAAAAAGTCTGCAGGAGGCACTGAGTTAATGAGTACAATAAAAAGACAAAAGGAAACCCATAAAAAACTAAAAACATCTGCATTTATCATTAATAACATCTGTTAATTACATCTTAAATGCAGCTAATGAGACCAATACGCAACTTCAGGGTTTTCTGCAGATCACTCAAGTGTCTTGATCTGCTCCTATAAGTGTTGTGTGAAAGTTGACCAACACTAACAAAGGTACAGATTTGATATTTTCACCTTTAAATAAACTATGCTGGACTTTCCAAAAGGGAAAGTACCTTCAGTTTCCTCCTATAAAATACCACAAGCTCTCATCATTTGGGTTTGGATCTTTGAACAAAGCCAAGAGAATAAAATCCAATCTATCATCATTTCCAAATCTAAAAAGATGAAAAGGTTAGAATTCACTTATGAGGCAGGATCAGGCAAAGGTTTGGCCCAAATCCAGAAAATGGACCTCATCAAGCAGAACGGAAAAAAAACATCCAGGTGATCTAGAAAAACATAAACTGTGAAACAGGCTGTGTAGGTACAGGTGAGATCAAAGGAAGTGAATAAACAAGACAAATACCAAACCCTGAAACCATGACAGAAAAGGTCAACTTTGAAAGATGATTCACTGAATCAGAAGAGTTTTAGTGTCAAAGTGCAGAATGTGGGGTGCACTCTCGCCATCTATCATTTCTGTAATTACAGTGCAACGATAATCGTAAAAATATTTGCGCAAAAGAAGATTTGATGACATGTTAAAAATATTTTTATGAATACAAGTTTTCATTGGGACAAAGTCATATTGATCTCAGGTGTGACTCTGCTTTATGATTTCATGTGTGTAGATTTCACAGCAGAATGTCACCAGAGATTAGCTGCAGGACAACCCTCAGGCAGAACTCCATAACATCCACCACTGTCCACACACACAATGTCACTGTCCTCACCAGACTCATGACTCTCCACTTCCATTATTCAGCAATCTGCCGCCAGCTCCAGGAATAAAGAAACTGGAGATGAACACAGAGTGGGACAGGATGACAAGCAAACTGTTTGCCAAAAATGTGCGCAGAACCTCGCCTGATTTAAAGAGGGGGCGACGCAGACAGGCAGAGGGGCTGTAAAGGTGCCACCGCTGCAGTGGGTTTCATTCCATCACTCATTTGAATTCAAGCCAACAGAGTCACAGAAAATACCAGGAAGCACTTTTGGTATAAACACTTTTATTGTCTCTCAGGCGAGCTGATAAAACAGAGAAACCTTCTGGGTTTTTTGTGTTTTTGTTCAGTCTGTCTTGTTAACGTGACTGTGGAACACAAGGACAACGGGCTTAAAAATATGGAGTGGCATAAAAAACATCAGATTTGGAGATAAAATGAAGTTTGGTGTTGATAAAAAGTTCTTCAGTTATGTAAAAAAACTTAGAGAGAACACCATGATAAACAAAAGGACATTGTGGTAAGGACTTATGTGTCTTATTAATGTGGTTGATGGATCAGATACTCACAACTCACGAGCCTTCAGAACTCCATGCAAATACTCTTTGTTTGAAAACTCATTCATTGATTTGAAGGTAAGGTG
>NC_050518.1:28255861-28263922 GCF_002922805.2 Oryzias melastigma
ATCCCCATGTCACAACCTTCCTCCAACGGCTGACGGAATTTGAGTGGAAAACTTCAAATTAGGTATGACTGGTTTCATTCTTACTAAATTGAGTTTAATACAGCAGATACTTCAAGACAGAATGTGTTCTTAAAGTGTAGTTGTGTCCATTTTTGGGACATATCTGTCTCCACAGATGACCAATCGCCTCAGTGTTCTGGGCAACACGTGAAGAAGCCACCCACCTCAGCATCCTGCAAATAACTGGCTGTATAGTTTAATTCTTTTTTGCAACTGTGTTTATGTATTTTTACCTCTATGTACCACAGTTTATTTCTACCAACACATAATTTGCACGTTTTGAGCTAACTCTAGAGGAGGCTCCCCCTGATTTATGGTGGGATTTTTATTTCAATGTAAAAAGAGAAATCAAATTAAAAGAAAATGAATATCCAGTGCATAATGTTGTCATTTTGATTTTTATATCTTACTTACAATCAAATGTATATGCATGCGTGCATTTGGGTGCATGCTTTCTCTAATATCTATACATATATTTGGTTAGTACGGTATGTTGCTGTTCACTCAGAACATAGTAAATAGCTCATGTTAAAAGGTAGATAACCGCTCGTAGAAATACGGTACAATCTGACAGCTGAGAAATTGCTGTACCAAAAGTGCGCTATAAGGGTAAATTACCAGGAAATTTATTGCAACCAAGTACATTGAATTGAGCTTGCGGTGATGTAACGTTAACAAACAGTACTGCGCATCTTAAGTGATCACAGTATCTTACTGGCAACGCTGTTGCCAGTATGATACCTGAGAGGGTTCTGCAGTGAGTTACCGTGATGTGGTGCGAGAGTATTATACAGCCAAAAATCTTACAGTATCATTCCACGAACAACGCTCAGTGGTATGTCACTGTTGACCCAGAGTCACGGTATGATGCTGGCGATAGAGTTGCCAGCTTGTTACCGTAATGTGGATAGGTAAAGTCTGACAGTGCATCTAACCAGTGAAGTGAGTTCCATCTCCTCCGGGTTCGGTGTGTTTGTGGACCTTACTGCTTTGTTGTTCTGCCAGAATCTGGCTCTTGGCTCAGTTGGATTGAGGATTTCCTCCCAGGCTGCGCTGACTTCTTTCAGAATACAGGTGAACTCATTGATTAGAGTGAGTCCAGGCTGTAAGCAGGTGAAAGGTCGGGCACAACCTGCTGGGAGGGGGGCAGACTTTGAGGTGAGGTAGTAAGAGGGGGAAGACGAAGAGGTGGGAAGGATTTTTTTTTACCCTATTTAGAAATCAAACTGAATCTTGGCACAATGTTCACTTGATGAAGCAACACTTTCAGTTTGTATGTATGAAGTGGATGGGACCGTCTTTCTCCCCGGAGCTGATCCGAGGATCCAACATGCGGGAGACTGGAATTAGTGGCAAAAAATTCTAAATTTAAAAATACAAACACAACAAAAACCCATGGACCAATGAAACTGGTAAACAAATCTGACAAGGAAAAACTAAAAACCAGACACTTCAAGATCATGTTGAAAAATGTTTATTTCAGACATTCTGAAAAACGAAGGAACATAAGAAAAGTATACAAACAACAAAGTGAGAAGAAGAAAAACCCCAAATTAAAGTTTAGCTTAAAGTACATAATGTTAAAATACACATGTACACATGTAACTCATTTCCAAAATCACCCACATAAATAACACAATCTCATTCTATAAGCATATACATATTTACAAATGCTAGTGTTTTGTTTTGTATTTGAACATATTCACCAAGATTCATATTTCTGTATTTATTCTTGAACTCTTATGTTTGGACATTGTTTCAAGCATTTACTGGTTCTGCTGTAGTTTCATCCCCACATATTTAAACACAAAATCTTTTTTTGTTTGTGCTTTACAGATAAGAATTTATTTTTTCCCCTCCTGAGATTGTATTTTTCCTCCTTTTTAATAAATAATCTTTGAATATTTGTTGGTAATAAATTGTTTTCTGACTTGGATATTACTTGAGCTTTACAATACTAGATCATGAAATGTGAGTAACTTTGATTGTATACATAGTTTTTTGGTGTGTTCAAGATAACTTACGTATTGCTCTCTTTCGAAGTATGAAAAAGTGAGTATAACATTTTTTTAATAGTTATTCCCCAAAACCTCTACACAACAAGACAAATATGGTAAGACCAGTGAACGGTATAACATGTGGAGTGATTTGTGGTCCAGAACCAGTTTTGTTATATTTAGCACTGAGATACTTCCGGTCAATTTAGTTTGTAAATACTATACCTAATTTGTGCTTTCCAGGACAGATTTTTATCAATTATAACCCTGAGAAATTACCAAATGACATCATTTTTGTTTTATTTAAATTTAGTGAAAATATATTTACATGAAACCACATCTTCAGGTTTTCCATCTCCTTCATAAAAACTTCTATAAGTTGCTGCAGATCATCCCCATCACAAAAAAACACCTTTGCGTCATCAGCAAATAAAACTAATTGTAATATATTGGAAACCTCGAATAAATCATTAATATACAAGATATATAATATTAGTCCCAAAACCGACCCCTGAGGAACACCACAAACCATGTCCAAACATTGGGCACAAGCACTTCCAACCTTCAGAAACTGTTGTCTGTTGCTTAAATAGCTTCTAATCCAGTCTAACACTATCCCCTAATGCCATATTACTTCAATTTATTTAGTAATATGCAGCGTTTAACTGTATCAAAAGCTTTTTTTAGATCAACAAACATTCAGAAGACAGCTGTGGATAATCAACCGTAACATGGTGTGACTGACAGGAAAACAAAACAAACAAACAAAAAAAAAACATGACAAGATCTAAGTCAACTTGTCACCAAAATCCACACCAAACTGCAGAATCCTCACACTGATGGCTTCATAGGCCTGTATTTACTGTAAGTTTTTTTTTTTTTTTTTTTTTTTACTACATATGATTCTTGTCACTGAGTTTAATGACAAAATTATCTCTGTTACTTTTAACCATCCAAATGTTTTTGCTTTGAGGAGGACAGAAGGCTGACCCTGAGGAACACCGCAGTACGAGCAGGTCGATCTTATATCCTAAAATCAATTCAAGTGGACAATCAGTCCTGTTCTCCAGGTTCCTCCAACTCCTTCGGAATATCTCTGGCATTGAGTTTGTTCTTGAGGAGACCCAGAGACTCCTCAGAGGAAGACATCAACAAGACAACAGTCTGACCAGCAGTACAGCCTTCATTATTATAACATCTGGGATAACTAGCAGTTATTACTAAATAAACTCACAAAAGGCTTAAACCCAAAAGAATTTCTTTATGAGGAGAAACATATTTTCACATGTAAACAGTGACTAAAAATTTCAGGCAATTCATTCAAATCATTTCCACAATTTTTCCCGCAAACATCATTTTCATAGAATAGTTCAGATCAGGTTCAGACAGTGTGAGTCTCAGTTCTGTCCAAGAAAGTTGGATTCTACTCTGGAAACTCTGAAAAATATCCCAAAAAATAAAGAGGGTCATCAGAAAACAAATATGCATGCGCATTAGTGTTTCTAATATGTCTTTTGTTCCATTTTTCTTCTAAAGAGCCGGTCTAATGAAAATGGGGTTCTTGTGGCATTTTTCTGATGATGGAGGACATTCAGAAAACAAAGCTCAAAACTGCAGTTTTGAGTATTTATTTAAGCAAATAGTCATAAATCAGGAGCAGACAAAAAAATGCAGTTAAAAAAAGCTTGAGTCACATAGAAGTTATCAGTGCAGGCCACAAGCTCCCTGCTCCGCCCCATTCTGATGCATGCACATGCAGAAAAATAGATCCATGAACGTCCTTGTTTTCCTTGTTTGAGCTGGAATCTGGATTAAAACTGTACAGCTGGCTTCAATATTGCTCACCATTTTTGCATCGCTAATGTAAAGTTGAGGGTGTGTAGAGTTGTAAGAGAAATCGGAGCAGGCTTATCACATGCCACTACTACAGAAACTATGTCCTAGAAAATGACACAGATTTTATGATTTGTGCTACAAAATGCATAACCATAATTAAAAACCACTGGGAACACTTTGAATATAGATCAAAAGAGAGACTTTAAGAACATATGAGGAAGATTCAAGCTAACAAACTATACCTGAATCACACTTAAACCCAGGCTAAAACATTTCAAAAGCTTGTGGTCAGTCTCACATAATCATACTACCTCCACCATGTTTGACAACTACTGGAAGTTTCATTACCTAAAATGCAGTTAATTTGTTTGCAGATGTTGGAGGTGCAAACTCTCTATAAAGTTCTTCTTCATTTTCTTTGTTCCAAAGACTTTTTGATCCAGATGTGATAGCAGAAGCAAAGTTTCACTGTAGTGGTTTAATAGAAGAGATCAAAACAGCCAAAAATCAAAAGCCATAACATTTATATTTTGAGTAATATTCCAATTTTAAAAAGCAGTGTGAATTTCTCTTGGAATACCTTAAACTTTTTAATTTTATCAATGAAAGAAAACATTATGATCAATTACAAAAAAGATTTCATCAAATAATTGGAAAAAACAAAGATTTTTTTTTGTTTTTCGCAGCCTAAAGCAGGAAAACATGAATCTCAGCGATATTACAGAAATATGAAAATAGAAAACTTGAGTCTGTTTGTCTTAACAGTTTATTTAGATATTTTTAAGGTAAAAGCTTTGACGAGAATTAATCAAAATAATCTTTGAAAATACCAACAGAAGCCTAAAGAGGAACCACACGCTTTTTTTTTCATTTGATTTTCTCGGGAAAAAGGTGTAATAATTCAATATCAGAAGATAACTGATTTTTAGAGACAGCAAAATAAAATTATAACTTATTTTCCAGAGAAATCAAGTAATGAAGTCACAAGTCCCATTCACCCACAACACACCGATAGTGGCAGAGCCGCCATGCGAGGCGCTAACCAGACCCCAGGAGCAATGTGGAGTTTAGGCAGGCAAGATGGGAACGGAACTTAAGACCTACGCTGATCAGAGAACAGCCACTCTTCCTCTGCTTCACAGCCGCCTCACATTCAGATGTTCAGAGCATGATTATTGTTATCCAGAGATAACAAAATACATTTTTACTTATATGGAAGTCAGTAGAAAAACCTCTCAGTTTGTCAAGATGGAAGACAAAATGTCAATTCTAATTAATCTAAAAGTAATCATCTATATTAGCCAACGTTGCCTTCACACTATAGTGATTTTGTTTTTCTTTATTTCTCTTTTATTCATTTTTTTTCGTTCAAGTTCCGTATCTTCTTGGAGATCCGTAGCTCTTCAGGTCCTTCAGCTTTATAGCTCATTCAGCTATTAAAATATTCAGCTATTTTAGGAGATTACTGCTTGTTAAGTTCCAACTCCATAACTCTTTAACTTTTTAAATTATTCTAACAACTACCACTTTTTTGAATCCATTAAAAGTGGTTGCAGACAAAGATCTACAGACTTCCAAAAGCGCTCCACAGATGTTTTAAGTGTGTTGAAGGTTTTATCCCACTGTGTGCTCTTAATATAAACTGTGTGCTGTAAATTAGGGATTCAGCCAGTGTTTGAGCTGCTAATATCAAAGCTGTTTGGGCTGTTTTGGCATCTACTGGGGTTTGTTAGGCTATTTTGGGGTTTAGCTAATATTTCAGCTACATGCTAGCTATTTTGGCGAATTTAGGCATCTTGTAATATTTTATCTTGCCATCAGCTTCAACGTTTTCAACTATCAGCTTCAGGTTTTTTGGCTGTCAATTTCAGCATCTTCAGCTATCAGCACTAGAATCTCCAGCGGCCACATCCAGCTTACATCATTCACACTAGCATTATCGCAGGTAATGCTAATTTCTAGTTGGTCAATTCAATTTAGTTGTATTGATATAGCCCAATATTACAAAAAAAATGCCTCATTGGCCTGCAATGTATAAATTACTTTTGTTGTGGTCTAAGTCAGGCACAAACTGCTAAATTTTTCAGTCTGAAACAACTTTCAAGTCAGCAATTGTCATGTAATGACAGTGATCTATGAAAATCTGTTTTTGTCTGTTTTCTAAGTATGTTATTTTGAGAAAACCATTGTTATCTCCTAAGAATAAATTATTAAGTTTGTACTTTGAGAAAATGAAATGGAAAAAAGTCTGTTGTCTTCCATAAATACCTTTGGTTCTTTGAATTAAAGCCTTTTCTTCACTGCTCTGGTTTATGTGGATGTAGATCATAGGCAGGCAAACAGTAAAAAGATTGAAATCATAGCACCAACACTAAAAGAGCTTGCACTTAATTAAAAGCGAGCTTTAAAATTGTCCTCACCAAAGTTAGCGAGGTCAGCGGGAGAGTTTAATGTATTTGAGATGAAAAACATTTCTGTTCTCTCTTCTTTTTGTTCTCAGCCTTTAATTCTCTTACTGTCACTTTTGTTCTCTGTTTTACGGCTCTCTGTTCCTCTCCAGCTTTCTGTCTCCTAACTAAACAGTTGTAACTCAGTAATTGGATATGCGGAGGTCCTTAATGAAGCGGCTGACGGCCCTCTGGCTGTCCTGTCGTCTCCAACTATAAAAAATGTGCTGACAGTGGAACCTAAAAGTTATGGGCGAAGTTCAGCGGGGCGGCTGTTAAACTTTCATCCAGCTGCATAGCAGTGTGTATTTATGTATGTTCAAGTCTGTGAAGTGAAACACTTGTTTCTCAAGTGATAGGAAGTGTCATTTTAAAATGTTAGCTGAAGGACATCGTGTTCCTCTGAGTTTAAGTAAACATACAACCTTTTAAAAAATAATTGAAAGGTGTGTTCTCTTGAAGCTTTAGCGTTCCCTTATTAGAGATCTGTGTTTGTCTCCCAAAAGAATGACTGTAAAGGTGTTGGTAATGTCTTACAGGGACTCTCACAATTGATTAGAATTCTAATTAACGCTGCGAGCAGCTCTGAATGGCCCTTTTTCACAGTGCTAACAGTATTCAATGTTTTGTGTTCTCTAATGCAACCTTGTGTTGGAGCTCCGCCGTGACTTCTGATTAACTGGCAGCCTCCACAAAGTAGATCAGTTCATTGCAATTATACATTTTTATGTCTTTAGCAGATAAATGTGCAGCAATTTTCTCTAACTCAAAGTAGTTTTTAAAAGTTTCTTTAGAGCAGTAGGAGCACCAGCCACGCCCACACGATGAGCTCGTTAATTCTTTTCTTTTTTTCTGTTCTTCTTAGCTTTGTTGGTTTAAAGGCTCCCAGGAGTAGTGAGTGCTATTGCCACTTTTGGAAATTTCATGCACAATTTTTGGGAAAATATTGCGATTTGTTGTAACTTTTTTTGATGGCGCGTATCAGTTGATTAAACCTTTAATGTTGGAGCTGCTGTCAATGACAGCTAAATGACAGGTTCTCTATCAACTTTAGTACCCTTTTGACTTTTGACTTGACATAATTTCAATGGATTCTGACATGGAGAGAAGTTAATTTCTGCCATCATGCAACACTTTACAATGCTTCAGAGTCAGTGATTGCGTGAATAATTCACTTAGCGCTCTCTCCTTATAGCAAGAAGGCGCTGGTTTTAATCCGACTGTTTTTTCTGTGGAGTTTGCATGTTTTCCTTCTGGACATGAGTGTTTTTTATGTCTAGGGACACCAGATTCCTTATACACAGCATAGGTTGAATGGTAACTCTAAATTGCCCCCCAGGGGTGAATGTGATTGACGCTGCGTGTTCTTGTGGTGGGCTGGTGATTACACACATGCATCAAAGTCACTTTAAATTTAACTTCAAAGTTGATAACTTATACAGTCCCCCGCGACCCCGAAAGGGAATGAGCGGACAAGAAGATGAATGAATGAAAATGTTTATGTTCTAATATTTCAAAAACTAACCAGTAAATATAAACAAATCTCTGTCAGGTGATAGTTTAGGTTTGTACAGACCAAGTATACTAGTCAGAAGTCAGGGCCTGGAATTATGTACCAAAGTCACTTTTTTTTAACTTCAAAGCTGACAACTTCTAATCTTCATTCAAAAATACTTCATTTTGTTCTCAGTATAACTAATAACTCATGACAACACAGTAAG
>NC_050518.1:28263999-28264766 GCF_002922805.2 Oryzias melastigma
GGTCAGGGGGAAGGTGATGGAGAGACCGAGCGGACACATTCAGACTCCACAAGGTGGAGTAAATTGGGGCGGGGAAGACGCTGTCGCTACAGTGATCACCTGCCGTCGCCACACGCTCGGAGGACGAGGGCCGCCTGCCGGTGCTACACGGACGCACGGAGGACGAGGTCCGCCTGCTGGTGCTACACGCACGGAGGACGATGGCCGACGCCCTGCTCAGAGGGACCACCTGCCGACGCCACACTCACCGGCCAACGCTTCATGCCCAGCGGAGGACCACCGGCTGCAGTTCTCTAATAAGCCCCCTTCATAGCGCTCCCTTTAATCTGAGAAGCTTTGGGACTTCGGCGCCACCTCCTAAAGCTAAGTTGACCCCACCAGCAATATTAGTTTGTTTTTGGACTATATTTTCTTTAAGAGTTTGGTGTGATTTGGTTTTACTTTGGGACTTGTTACACGTATTCTTTTGCATGTTTTAGTTGTGTGGACATTTTCTTTGCTGGTGGGGACGAGGTGAAGAGAGGGAGTCCTATCCCCAGGAGGAGTGGGGTGAACGTCGTGACTTCATCTTAAAAAGAAAAATAACTTCTTTTCTTTTTAGCATTTTAGCGTTTATGGACATCTTATGTTTTATTAAATTTAATGTAAAAACGTTCCTCTGACTTGCTGCATTATTGGGTGCCCAGTTGTCTCCCCAGTGGATCTCCAAAGGTGGCCCCCTCCCATACACCTACGTGACATGGACATGAGTTTTTTTTTTTTTTTTT
>NC_050518.1:28264801-28266103 GCF_002922805.2 Oryzias melastigma
AGGTTGAATGGTTACTTTAAATAGTCCCCCCAGGGGTGAATGTGATTGACGCTGCGTGTTCTTGTGGTGGGCTGGTGATTACACACATGCATTAAAGTCACTTTAAATTTAACTTCAAAGTTGATAACTTATACAGTATTTTCATTCCAAAACACTATACATATGTTCTAATATTTCAAAAACTAACCAGTAAACATAAACAAATCTCTGTCAGGTGATAGTTTAGGTTTGTACAGAACAAGTATACTAGTCAGAAGTCAGGGCCTGGAATTATGTACCAAAGTCACTTTTTTCAACTTCAAAGCTGACAACTTCTAATCTTCATTCAAAAATACTTCATTTTGTTCTCAGTATAACTAATAACTCATGACAACACAGTAAGAGTACACAAATCTTTGGTTGAGGGGGGGTCTTAAAGGAGCCCCGCGTCTAAAGCAACAAACACCTGATTAAAGTTTTTGCTGATCACCGCTAGCTCAGAGGAGAAATTGGGTGTTGGTGTTAGATGGGGGCGGTGCTGTCAGAGCAGACTCTTGCTGGAGGGGGCGGTTTACATCGTTAGCATGATAGGACCCGCTCAAGTTGTGGGTATGGGAGGGGGTGCTGTTGAGAGTGTAGGTTTTGTATTTATTAAAAGTATGAACAGATCAGAACACCGCTCTAGGGTTCTTTATAGTGAGGAATGAACAATCCACTTAAAAGCTCAAAACGTTGGTTTTTCATGGTATGACCCCTTTAAGAGGACTGACCCGGGCCTCAATAAATGCCCTTGTGGGCTGGAGTTGTCCTCTGGCAAGGACCAGTGGGGCTGGTAGCGGCTTTCCAACCGTAGTAGTATATGCCCTCAGTGTAGTAAACACACATGTGCAGTAACGCATGTATGAGAACATGGATGTTCGATTGGTTGGTCGGCATGTCAATTAAATATCTTACTTTGCAGTGAGAACAATTATTCACTAACAGATATATTTTTTTAGAAGTGTATTCATATTTTTTTGTTTATTTCTCTTTATTGGTCAGTGATCTACCCACATCTCCCCAGAATCCCCATGAACCTGCAGAGGACAACATGGAAATAGAAATGGATGGATGGATGAGATAGAAACTGTAGTCAAAGCATTATAATGTTGGGACAATATTAAATATGTAATATGTAAGGGATAATACCCGACGAAGTGTGCGTTATGAGAAATTAACGCACGACGCGGAGGCCTGGTTGCCTCCGTGAAGTGCGTTAATTTCTCATAATGCACTCTTCGGAGGGTATTATCCCGCTTATACCATGGTCATTTATAAAATAAA
>NC_050518.1:28267162-28269832 GCF_002922805.2 Oryzias melastigma
TCATAAAGGGGTTTTGAACCGCTCTTTGTCTGGCTTGTCACTCAGGACCTGTCTGCCATGGGAGACCCTACCAGGGGCAGAAGCCCCAGACAGCATAGCTCCTGAGATCACTCAAGCACTCAAACCCCTCCACCACGTTAAGGTGGTGGTTCAAGGAGGGGTATATATAGTTGTATAGTTGTATTTGGTTTAGATGTTTTTGTTCTTTATTCATGCTTTTACCTTCATATTCTATTGTTCTAATAAACTTGACCTTTTTTTTGAAAGTCATTAGAGGTAGAAAGTATGAATTGGCCCCAGTTTATCTGAAACCATCAACAACACATCACGTCAGTTCAGCTTATTTATAAAGGGGGTCAGTCTGTCCATGTTTTTGAATCAAACCTACAAAAATCTCAATGAAGATAGATCAGTGGATCTTAGGCTTTATATTTTCTTACCCAGAACTTATGTTTTTTAAAGTACTAGTGTTTGTAAAGAGCATTTCAAAATGCTGTGGGAGGTCACGTCTCTGGCGTGTGGTCAGCCGCCACCGGACTGGATGTTTTTAATGGAGGATAATCAGCTGCAGCTGTGCTCTGACCTTTTGATTAACCCCCGTTTTTGCCCTTACACTTTGCCATCCTTGATGGCTTACATTTGGGAGCGAACAGCCAATCACTGAGGGCGCAGTAGTGACCAATTCTATGATTGCACCAGCATTATCAGTGGTTTAGAAAAGCAGAGTGTTGCTGCTCAGTCTGCAATCACAATAACTCTCAGCGTTCGCACTTTAATAATCGTGTTACACAGCACCTTCTATCTGCTTCCCACCATCTCTCCCCCCTCCTGTGCTCCTTCTTTCACCCCTTCCAAAATGAGAAGGGATGATGGACTCCTTCATTACATGAATGCTATCAAGGGAGTGGCTAATGAGAACAGATAAAGCTCCTACTATCAGTTAGCTGACCCATTATCGTTCCTTATTGTGGCAAAATCTAATTTGGCTGTGTTTTAATTAAACAGTGCAAGCTAAGTAAAAGGCCGTGTCACATTCAGCTCGGCTGAACTCGGGTCAGTGCGGCACAATTCGCCTGGCAAAGGTAACTTTTAATCTTTCAGTTAAAGCAACAGGGATTTGACTCCTGCATGTGTGACATGGAGGCGCCTAAACACAGACCTTGCTTCTTTTAAAATCCAAACCCGCTTCTTGTCTTTTTAAAGTTCTTCTTCACAATAAAGATTTAACGGAAAATGTAGAGGAGAGAAAAAGGTGAGTAAAAGAAGAAAAGCTCAGTGAAGCATTGAAACAAAACCGGCTTTAATCACCCCTGACACACACTTAAAGTTTTGTAACAAACCAAGCAGCTTTAACAATGCTGGAAGCTGTCACGCTGCAAATAAAAGTTAGCTGGTGTGTTGTGCGTTCATCCTTGGAGGACAAAAAGTACTCCTGAAGTAGAAAAAAAACATTTGAAGAGACAAGGTTCAAGAAGAGAAAGGGAGGAGGCATAAAAGCTCAGCGTAAAGCAGCGTTATTATATTTTAGGAGCATCTGTTGAACTCCACTCAAGCTTTAGTTTGGGATTTCTGCTCAGAAATGAAGTTTCCTCATTAAAACGAGTTTATCTCGGCTTCTATGAGGTGTTCTGGAATAACGAGGTGTCAAAATAAAGGTGGTTCTGAGACTTTAGCAGTGGTATAAAATGAAGTGAGCTTGTTATCTGGCAAGAGAAAGAAACAAAACTGTTTATCAATTGGAAAAAAGGTTCAGTTTCAGGCGACAAAATCTTCTAAAATTAAATTGCAATCAAGGAAATTTTTGAAATGCATGTCTTCACATCTTAAAATAAAGGTGCAATATAAAAAAATTAAAGAAAGATATTTCTGAGAACTTTTTAGTAAATTGAAGAGATGAAATAAAAAAAAAAATGTATTTTCTGCCCAACATTTAGAAACATTCAGTCCTTGTTATTTATTTCCAAACTGCTCATTTAGAAATCAGATAAAACAGGTTTCTGTTTGTAAAATAAACTGAACCTGTCGGATGATTCTGTTATGGTTCAGTGTTATTTCCCTGTTGGTTTTATTGCTTTGTGCTTATGTTTTTCTGTCTGTTTGTGCTTCTGCAGGGTGGCGTGGGGCAGGAGGCGTGGCTTTTTCTACCTGGTGGCCTTGCACATCTGCTTCCCATCTTTAATATCTGCACCTATTAAAGCCTTTCCCTGGCTACTCCAACCTGCCAGGTTATTTACGTTCGGTTCGGCCCCTTCCTGGTTTTGAGTAAAAGCTTTCGTTGGCCTCGCTCCCTGTCTCCGCTGTCTGTGTGCCTTTCTTGGTTGTTTTGTAGTTGTGAGGCTAATAAACCTTCACTGCTCATCCATCTCATCTGACTCTGCTCTGGAATCTGTCTATTCACGGCGACAGATTCCTCTGGTTAAATAAGGCAGACTCACGAAAAAGTTGTGTGGTCGAGGAAGCCTCTGACCCAAGTGTCTGTCACCTGCGGTTCCTGTCTCCCTCCATTGTGGCTTTAGAGAAAAATGCCAAGGATTCAAATAAATAACGTGTTAGTAGTAAATTTGTTATGTGTGTATTTTTAACGTGTTGAATAACTGAGCAAAATGATGGAAAGTTGTTTACATTATTTTTAGTGTTCCCCGCTTACTAGCGTTTCTTAATTTGCGGTTT
>NC_050518.1:28269939-28282440 GCF_002922805.2 Oryzias melastigma
TGCGCTGCTGAGGTGCATCTGGCACAGAGGGTGAGTGTGGACGGGCGCTCCTCCCCTCTCCATACAGAGGCATGGAGAGACACTGGTCTCTCCATGCCTCTGTATGGAGAAATGGCTTCGGCTGAGTCAGAAACCGCCAACAAAAAACCCTGTTATGCTGAAAAGATATTCGTGGAGAATAATTATCATTTGGAGCTGGTGTTAATTATTTGTTAAAGAAGGAAGCTCGCACTCCTGATTTTAAGGCACAGAGAGCCACTCCTCACATGTGTCATAAAGTACGCTCTCACTGCAGTTGCGGTTCTGAATAAAAATAAATAAATAAAAACAACTCTGTGGAACAATACTCCCTAATACATGTTTTAAAAAGCATAATCAGAAGTGTAGGGGGCTGTAGGGACAATGTGTCATCCTACACAGCAGTTTTCCTTTTCTTAGCACATTTCTGTGCATTAAATGATGCATGTTTGGAGGGCAGCCTCCCCCCAAGCATTAACACTCAGCGTCCGATCAATCTTAGCGCTTCAGAGCTCCAAACGTGTGTGCCTACCAGGGACCGGCGTTCACTCTCACCTCCACTGATTGACATTTTACCGAGGCTAATGAGGGAGACATCTCCGTGGTGTGTGCTAATAAACTCATTGACAGCAGTAGCAGGATGACTTATTTAATGCTTTTGATCTTTGAAATTAAGGGGCCAACCGAGCCCGCAAGTCAAGATGAATGAAACATTTTTAATCCACATTCATTCCCTAAAATGCACTTTTTCAAACTATTTTACAGAGCCTTCCTGAAAGTATCTGGAGGTGTCCAGCGTCAAAGTCCTTGCAGTCCTGTAGGTTTCATGGTGATGACCAGTCTCCAGGTTAAGCCTTAGTCACAACTGGATACAGGCAGCAACAAACCTGTATGGAACATGCAGGTTTGTTGCTCAGAACATCATATATACCACTGGATTAGCCTGTAGAGCAAAAATGTTCAAAAACATTTTTTTCTATGCGCATACTGCGACGGGTTGTAGTGAAAACGAACACTTGATTTACACCGGTCCTTCTGGGTGACTTCTCCCGTTGTGTGGGAATCGTCTCACAGTTAGCTTGCATCGTTCCTGATGTGTCTCTTCAGGCACCTTTTGTTGTTTTGTTGTTCAGGCCTCAATTGTCCAACTTGTATCTTCTGTTGTTCTGCTGCCTATTTAACACAGGGGTTTCAGGGATGTGTGGCCCTATGATGGCCCAATCGGAATTCTTCCCTTCCCCTTCATTTAGCCCTCCAAACGGAGAGTTATGAAAAAATTCAGAAGTCACTTTCGTTCGATGACGTCATCAGTAGTCACCAGTCCGCTAGCGTTAGCACGGAGCTTCCAGCGCTTGAATATACATAACAACATTAGTTTATAACTCTAAAAAGGTTATGCTACAACAAAAAGTCACTACTTACATTTAAATGTAAACTTCTGTGGTTCAAAGCGCGCCAACATGAAGAAAAGAGCTACTCACCGTGACGCAGTATACCCTATTGATAGAGGACAATATCCCTCCACTTGGAGGGTCGGCTTTAAAAAAATATATTCTGGACACACTTAAACTGCCCCTTCAAATGGAGGGGAGGGGAGAAGGGAAGAATTCGGATTGGGCTCATCTCTGGCAATCAGCCCATTTTAAAACCCAGCTTCTGTCCTCTCTATTCACAAATTTCTATAATTACAGAAAATGAGAATCATCCTTGTGACAGCATGAGATGCTGAGGAATAAAAAAATAGACTTCTCATGTTTTCCTGATTACTGCACAAATCTGAGAAAATCCAGGCAATAAAAAGGAAGAAATAAAAAATCTTATCTAATCTGCAGCTTAGCAACATGAGTAACTTATAGCATTTGTTGATATTTTTCTTCATCCACATTGATGGAAATCCAGATTTTCATCATATTTTTTAGGCTTCTCTTCGGATGAAAGTTTTGCTTTTACTCTCCTTCAAACGCAGAGATTTCTGTGCATCGATCCAAGTTGTGCATTTCCTGCGGATTGCTGTTGAACATTCTGATCAAGCATAAAAACGTTATCAGATATTGATCATCCAGAAAGCTGACATTTCCTGGGCAAAGCCCTGCAGCGTTGGAGAAACCAGCAGCATATTTATCAGCGTTTTTCCATATTCGGCGCCAGATGAGACCATGCGGAGTGAAGGTCAGCGCTCATATTCAAGTCAGTCACACTTTCTGTAGCATAACTCCTCTGGCTGTGGGCTGCTTTGTCTCCACTGCAGTTTCATTCAGGATCATAGAAGCTGACACAAAAGGCCGAGCTCAATTTGAAGGCCTTGATTTTGAAAAGCTTGCACAGCCGTTCAAAGAGTCCTTTAGCTGTTGCTAGGCAACAAGACTAGTACAACTAAGGTAATTAGTCCAACCTAAAGGGAAAAAAGAAAACTTAGGATCCATTTCAGATCCTGCATGAGCGACTTTTTTAAATGCCTTTGATGAGGTGGGATTGATTGTACCAACATTGTGTAGCCCTTCTGTATCATGGATTTTAATCCAAATGGAAAAAAGACAAAAAAATAAAAAGCTTTTTTTGTGTTTGGAGTCTATCAGAGTGGTCATTTTCAGCTCAGAGTGCAGGTGTTTCCTCAAAAAAAAAAAAAAGAACAAAAAAACTCCGGATGACACTCATGGATAAGTAAAGGATGCCTGGAGCACAAAAGCGAAATTCACGGTGCTTCAAACTCATTCAAACGGTGACAAAAACACCTCCTGCTGCTGCAAATGTACGACAGTGATTACAGCGCAGGGACACAACACGCCAAATCAAGAGTAATTGTTCCAAAGAGGACAGGAAGGTCACTGCATTGGCAGATCTGCAACTCTTGAATACGTTAAAACCCTCCAACAATTTTCCAGGCAGTGCAAATGTGATTATCAATGTTTTATCCAAAAAAGATAAAAAGGTAAAATATTAAAGTTTTGTTTCTAACTGAAAAAATCTTGACATCTCTTTGAACCCCAATAAAAGCACATTGTCTTATTTTAGATTCCTGTACATAACAACATATACAAAAATAAATACTGTTTAACCCCAGAGCACCATAACCGCGTGATTTTCATCAAGTATTGACATGATTTCCAATATACTGCATGTTTCTGAGTGTCATGGGTCCGTGGGTAAAGTCATACATACCCCAGGAATGAGTGGACCAAAGACCAAGTCTCCAGTATCATTATCATTTTTAAAAACATTTTTTGTTCTCAAATTCCTAATTTTTCTGTCATTTTTCAAGCCTGTTTTTAGGATCTTCCTGTGCTTATATTTTTCATTTTCTTATATAAACCACAGTTGAAAATAAAAGAAAGATACTCTAATATATCATGTGTTGTCATACTTTGTTCTATTTTTCTATGACAAATACTTTTTATTGGCTATATTATAGCGTGTAAAAATGACCCAGCAAAAGTGATGGTGTAACTTTTTATAGTGAAAGTGTTCTGGGGTTAAGTCTAGACATATTGGGGGTGGGGCTGTTGGTGGTTTAGGGTCAGGAAATAAAATCTCATTAAGTAACAAGTCCAGACTTTTAATAGACCTGAGATACAAAGCAGCCCCACACATCACACTTCCACCACCATGTTTGAATATTTCTGTGATTTCTTAGTAGAGATGCGATAAAATAAGTTTGCTTCTTCCCAACTCCTTTTCAAGTAATAAATCAAACTTTACTTGACTTTAGTTATTAATATCCACAAGTAATGAATATAATGCAACCTAAGTGTGTATTGTCTAGTTATGACCATGAGTAATTATATTGTTATTTATTTTATTTTATTTTTCAATCAAAACATTTTATCATTGTTGTATTGACTTTCATATCTCTGTTGGGGTGGGCAATACTGGGAATTTTGGTATTGAATTATTACCAAGTAATTACAGGGCTAATATCGCCAATATCAATACTGATACTTATTTTTTCTATATATATAATAAAATTCACCACAATAATTGAAAATTCTATAAAAAAGTCTATAATAAAGCTCAGAACGGAGACATTCAGCAAATAAAATGTTAATTAACTAATTTCATCAATCTTAAATCAAAATACATCACATATAGAACATGTTAATAATAATTGCATAATCCAATAAGAAAAAGAAAACAGTAGTGTAAATTTAAAAAAAGCAAAAATGTTACAAAAATGTAAGGTAAACATCACCACAGACATGTTCATTAAAAAATGTTTTAGAAAAAAATAAAGTAAACAAAAGCAACACTGTATTAAGTATAAAAACATAATCAACACAATGCAGTTTACATAGACAGACAATGTTGCCACAATGGGCAGTTTCCACACAAATTGGGTTTTTTTTTTACTTCCTCTATACTTACTTACACATGTTTTACTCTATTTTTACACTGTAGACAGATAGAGGCCGCACATGCATGAACTTCTTAAGTAAATTCAAGCTCTCTACTGTATTGGAGAAAAACTGCAACAAAGGTATCAATATTATCATGTTAGTATCAATACTTCACCTTGGAATTGACTGATTGATACGCCCACACATAATATCTGTGTGATATTTTAGTTGTGTTGTCTACCACTAATGCTTGAATTACATCAATAAATCAAATTAATCAAATAATTTCCTGAAAAAAAATGTGTTTTAATGTGAATTGCAAATCTCCCTAAAAGTTTTCTTTTGTCTCTTCAGTCCTTAGAGTCACATAAGCAGATTTTATCATTTCATGAATCAATTTTTGTCTCTTTCTGACATTTGATTGATAAACTGACCTCAACTGAGTCACATTGTTTTCGCCAAGACACACTAGAAGATCCAGTCAGTTTTTAATAATATAACCACTTTTTCACAATAAAATACTTATTGATTGACAAATGCAATCCCCTTTATCTAAACAGACTGTAGAGATGAAAATACAGGACTCCCTCCTTTCTGGTGGTGGTAAGGGACAGGAGACCTCCATGAATACGCCAAATACGCAAAAATGGACCCCCCTACACCCCCACCCCCCTCCGTGCGCGCGGCCGAAGACGGTCCGTTATACTCATCAAAACACTTCTGATCATGGTTTGTAAACATTTATTAAAGAACATTGGAGTAGTACTCAATATAGAGAGTTTTTTTCTTTAATCCAGAACAGAACAGACTGCAAACTTTACATTAGGACTGTCACTTCGGCTGGGTATCGATGATCATTTTCAGAAGCAATTTAATTCGATTTTTGATTCCTATTTTTTTCTTTTTTGATTCTTTCAATTCTTCAATTCAACTCCATTTTGAGTTTGCACATTTATACAGATTTCTTTAGAAATACATTAATAATAATCTACTATATAATTTGAATATATTTATATTAATCTAATACGGTTCACATACTTTAAAATGTATCAGTGAAATAATGAGATTGTTAATATCATCCAGTGTTACTTGGATTCTCTAAAGGAGAAGTTCTAACTAAAATGTTCAGATCATTAACATTGGAAACATTGTTCTGCTTCTCCTGGAGGGGCTTCAGTTTGGTTTTGGGTGTCTAAAAACACAATCAACGAGAGAGAGGCAGAGAGCAGTTGGCGACAATTCAAAATGGATGATGTCAAACTAATTGTATAACAGCTGAGAAGTGTCTGACAGCAATCGCAAAAAAAGATACGCCTGCTATGAACTTGTGGTGAAGCGGATTACCCGCATACTCTGCTTCACAGCGCTTCTGCGTGCAGTGTGAACCTGGAGTTAGACGCTATTGCTTTATCTGGCTGATGATGTCAACTATCCAAGTAGGACAGTTGCATGGAAACCAGGAAGAGGACAAATACGTTTCACAGAACTGTACATCTGTTTTACTCTCTTGATCTTCTCAAAACTGGAGGAATCAGAATATGCTTTTCTGAAGCATAGCTTCATGCGCTGTCTGTGTTGACTGATGTGTAGAAGTTAGCAGAGACTCACAAACAGTTCTTAGTCTTTTTTACCTTAACATTCATCTCATTAAACCTGTGAATTATCACTTAAATCTGCCGCTCCTCGAGTCTCTTCAGAGTTTCTTTCAGCATATTTTTCTGTAAAACATAATGAATAAAAGCCTGTGACTCATCCTCATTGTTCCCATGGCATCATTGACAGAGAAGTTATTTCAGTGAAGAAACCATCAAATCTCTTTCTTAGGAACTTTCCAAGGAACAAACTCACTCAGTTTGTGAATTTTGAGCCTGACACGTTAGTCTTCTAAAGGTTGCCAAACTGAAATATGCGTTTGGCAGATTCCCATTTCTTTTATTCGCTTTGTTTCAAATATTCCATCATAAAATAATGAATGAATGAAAACCTCAAGAAAAACAAAACACAATTGAAAGTAGTAAAATGAGCTATTATCAGGATGGATGGTTATCTTTTTTACATCCTTCCTTCTTTTTTTAACAGACTTACTTTTGACAAAGACCGGGGTCGATATTTCTAAAGAACAAGTTCTCAAGGACCAAAAAAGTTCAACCACATCAGTCCAGTTCTGAGCTTTTTCTGAATGTCTGCTTGAGGATTTTAAAGTTTAACAAACAAAGGTTAACAAAGCTTAAAATGGTTCAGTACTAAATATATGATTGACCTCCTGACCCAGTATGTACCAGCCAGACCTCTCTGGTCATCTGGATCCGGTCTTTTGTCAGCTTCTAGAGTCAGAACTAAACATGGAGAGAATCATTCAGCTTCTAGGCTCCACAGATCTGGAACAGACTTCCAGAGAGTGACAGATCAGCTGAAACTCAACTGTTCTCAGCTAAATTTGATTCCTTTTTAATTCAAAAGTTTACATCTGCACTGTTATGTCAGGGCTGTAACGGGGATCCAAATGCTTGGATAATCGTTATCTGCTCCCGAAAATCCAAGCACGAATATTCACGACCTCCAATTCCGCTCACTGACATAACTTCTGAAAAAAAAAAAAAAAAATGAGCTTAAACACTGAAGCTTTAGCTCCAGTGTTTACATCCTTTAGGTTATGGTAACTCTTCAACCGTTGACGTAACTAATGAAACTTCGTCGGATTCTGAAGCAGATAAACGCAGCCTCACGCTGATGTGCTGCACAGCGGAAGGGCGGAAGTAATCAACGTGAATCAGCTGATTCTGCTGCGGAAAAAAGCGGCTCCTTCTACCGGATTTAAACCAAAATGTAATGCTTAGAACGAAAGAACATTGAGGGTGCAGAAAATGTAGAGAACATGTTCAGGATTTGTTCTTAAATGATCTAAAACGACAGTGATGTTTATGCTTTTTAAGCTGTTTATGTTACTGATAAACTTAACCAGAAGGTTGAGCTAAAATAACTTGCCTAAAATAACAAACACCATTTCTTTTTTCTAAATCTCTGTGTTTTTAGCAATTTTGTTCATTCTGATCTCCTGTTCTAAATAAAGGTATAAATTAAGAGGATTTAATACAAATAATTTAAAATGTCATACATCCAGTAAAAAGACATACACAAACATATTAAAAAGTGAGAATCGTGCTTCGAGTCGTGAATCGAATCAGATTGCCACCTGAGCAATGAGCCACAGCCTATGTTACTGTAAGCTTACTTTAAATTCAGTTTTATTGTAACTGTCTTCACATTTTTATTTTAATGAAAACTCATTTATTTTTTCTTTTCGTGAAGCACTTTGATTTCTCTTTGCATATGAAATCTGCAATACAAATAAACTTTCCTTTATTCGTTTTTTTCATGTTTTATTGAGTCTGCAGGTCTTTGGAGAAGACTCAAAGGCATCGGGGGATAGCAGCCATGAAAACATGCTTATTTTGATGTTACAGTATTTTTTTGCACATTTTGGATGCTCCTATTCATTTTTTTGTTCCATCCAACCTTTATGTTGTACCATAATTCCCTTTATAAATCTTCAATTTGGCTTCATTCCAGTTGGAGGCAACGTGACTTTCCAGAGCTGTTCGGTTTTTTCCGGTGTTATTCTTGAGAATTTAACTGTTTATTATTATAAACTTTTTATTTTAAAGAATTGAAGTTAACAATCCAATCAAACAGGCTATGAATGCGCAAACAACATTAATCGTAATATAAACTCACCTCTGTGCCACCTACATGGTATTTACATCTTCTGACTTAACATGGAGCTGTGGTCAGATCAATAGTCCATTTAATCTTTCACCTGACATTCTCCTCTCAGCCTATAAAAGGCGAAGCATGGAGGGCTGCTTCACACTCTCGGCGCCCTGACATTTGCTAGAGTGCTGATGTGATTTTAAAATGAATCTGGCTATTTGAGCCTCATGGGTGAAGTTAGATGTGGATTTGATGCGATCTCAACATCCCTCAGCTGCACTTGAACTCTTACCTGTGAATATCAGTTCTCAAGGATTGGGGGGGGGGCTTTTTTTCCAGCGTTTTTTCCTCCACTGCTGTAACGAGTGATTTAACGCGTAAGACACTGATTAGTGAGAGGAGGAGGAGAGAGGGCGAATAGGAGAGATGGTGGAGGTGGATTGAGATGAGATGAGGTGGTGGTGGGGGGGCTCATGTAAAGCGGGTTAAGTTTGAGCAGACAGAAAAACTCATGGAAGAAGGCTTTAAAGAAGAGCTGCGTGGGCGGAGGTGAAGATCTGAGGCGACATATCAAAGTGCAAATGAAGTGCAGGAATGATTAAGAAAGAGAGGATGAATTGAGAATAGCAATTAAGAGCACAGTAGATGAATGTGAGTGAGGAGAAGCAGCTGCGCGGCTTGTTTGCTGGAGCTGCTAAAAAGAAGATTACAGTTCATAACCTTCATTTACAGTCTCAGAATATCCACAGTCTCTGCATTTTAGAGCCGTTCTCAGCACAGCAGATGGGTTCTTTGTGCTGAAAGTCTTGGAAAAGTAAAGAAAATGATGAGACCAAACTCAATTTTTTTTATACAATTCTAAAACAAAATGAAGTCATGTTAAAAACGAACTTGATCTAACTAAATGTGTTTGAAAAACATACTTTTTAAGAAAGTTTTGGGGGAAATATGCAACAATTGGCAAATAAAACCAGAAATAAAAAACAAAAAAATCCGAATAACAAACAACTAATTAAAAGAACCAGATTAGGTACAAAACAAAAATAATTTAATGCTTAAAGTTGAATGTGGTTGCTCAACATGTTGAAGGCATGTGCTTAATCCAAAAATGGTTAAAGAATTTGACTTTAGCAAAAACAATCAATATAGATATGGGAAAAAAATGTACAAAAGCTTGAAATTAACCTAAAATGATTGACAACAACTGCAAACCCTCCAGATTACTTGATAAATGAGCTAAAAAAGATAAATGAGGTGGTAATTTAGAATGATAAAAGAGAGATATTGTATAATTATCCCCGCCGAGTCATACCAAAGACTGTAAAAATGGTACCCGATACCCCCTGCTTGACACTCAGCATTAAGGGGTTGGATTGGGGCGTTAAACCACCAAATGGTTCCCGAGCGCGGCTGTGTCTGCAGCTCACCGCTCCTGCAGGGGATGTGGGTCAAATGCGGAGGACAAATTTCACACACCTAGGTGTGTGACAAATAGTGGGACTTTATAATTAGCAATATTTCATCAGCATTTTAATCAAGTGTCAAATCTTGCGAATCTGATCTTCTGTAGAAAGATCTATGAGTATATTATTTTTGAGTGTGAAGCTCCATTTACACCGAACACAATTCGGGCATCAGGAGTTGCCAGCTTCAATGTTAAGTCAATCCTGCAGCGCCATTTGAGTTTAAATATCTGAACGTTTGTGAGGTTGCCTCGTCGCATGAACAAATCAGGGACTCGATTCAGGCACATAATGCAGTGACTTGATCAGGGACTCGATCAGTGAGTGAAGTACAAATCCAATATAGTGGATCAGTGCGAGGATTCTTGACCTGAACTTCCATCCATCCATTTTCTTGACCGACTGTATCCCTGATTTATATTTATGTTTTTGCTTCTGACATGATACATTAAAATAAACTATTGTGTTTGTTTTTGCATAAATAAAACATATATAGAAAATAGCTTTTTAAAAAAATATGAAATAGGTTATGACTTTCAACAGAGCTTTGCATGACTTCCTTTCAAAATAAAAGACATCTTATGTCAATGCAGCACATGCAATAGGAAGTGTAAGGTCATCAATGATAAAAAAAGCAAAAAAACATGTTTATTTTACTTTTACTTGTGGATTTCAGCCACAAATTCATAAATATAAAAAACAAAAACTAAATCAGAGCTAATGGAGGGACCCCTACCATATGTTAAAACCACTTTAAATCCTTGATTTTTTTCAAAAACATAAAATCTGCTTTATAATTCAGAGGATTATAACTTAATGTAGCTTTCATTCTGATTGTTCCTACTGACAATTAATTAATTTGTGATAAATAAAGCTCAAAATGAAGTCCAAATGTGTCAGTATGACGTTGATAGACTACATAGGATTGATTAAGAATGATGGCTAGCATTGTTAGGATTCTCATTGAAAGACTCATACTGTCCTTCAGCTGTTTGTGAATGAGTTTAATAAAGTTTAATTTGCTTTTTTTTAACTTTACTACTTACTTGCGTTTTGCTTTACAGTTACTTTTTAACATTTTATTTTAACCGAAGAGCCACAATAAAGAAGTGAAGGAGCCGCAGGTTAGAGACCCTGCCCTACGACATCAGCCTGTTACAAACCCCATGGGGCCTCATTGAGCTACTCCAGCCCCTAGGAGGCTGACTGGTGGCCAGACAGAGAGCTGTTGTGGGATTGGGAGGCAACCTGCTCCGGCCTTAATGCTATTTTTTCTTATTTTCATCAAGAAAATAATATAAAAAGGTCCCTTAATTGTATTCTTGCTTCTATTTTTCTGCTTTCAGATTAATGAGGGAAAGCAAATCTTCAAACTGGATCACAGAGAGACCGAAAAACAGAGGAAGTGACCAACATTCAGCAGGAGTGAAACTCCCCAGTCCAGGAAAGTCTCTGAAGGATCACATGAACTCAGACATGGAAACCTGATTACCAATTTTATTGTAGAACTCAGCAAAATACGTAATTCTGATTATTCAGCATGATCCGTGTCTTCCAAGCATAGTAAATTAGATACATTCACTCCACTCCGTGTAGCGATCAGACTAACAATATTTGGTTGTATAGCTCCTCCCACATATGGTTGGAGGGGTCAAGCTTATCAACATTTTTTTGGACAGGCGTCAAGCAATAAATTAAAGCGACAAAAGAGAGGCAGCTGATGCTAATTTGTTGTGCAGATTGCATCGGTGTGATCTGAGCATAAGAAGAAGTGGTGAAGCTGCAGAAATATTCCCAGTGTTTCTGAGGCAGGAACCAAGAATTTGCTGAAACATCTTCAACCAACTTGACCAAAATTGTGATTTTTTTTTTTCAGATTCAGTAAAGCTTAGAGGTATCCAGAAATATACAATTTATTTATCTCATTTTATTTGTCTTAAGCCAAAATCTTTTATGTAAATCTAGTTAGCAAGGTGAAGACCAAACCTCTTCCTCTGTTGAGGAACAACCTAAAAACCAGCAACTGCAGTTTTCACTTTCTTCAAGAACATCTTCAAAGCTTTTCAACTATCAAAATCAATGAACCTAAGTAAGAATCTCAACCGATTGAGCTACAACGCATGCTGGTTTGGTGTCTCTAGGCTCCAGTGTGTTTTCACAATCACAAGCTGTAACAGAAGAATTGGGATAAAAAAGTCACCCGAAATTAACGGATATGGGGGAGTCGAGTAAAGTTTGTCTGAGATTTTGAGCCCTGGGGGGTAAAGTGCTTGCCCCACAACTTTGAGATTAAAATGTTATGAAACTAGAGCTCTTCTGCTAGAATACGGTAAAAGAAAAATCCTTACTCTGTGAGAAACGGTGTTGGAGTTACGGCAGTTTATTAGGGGAAAAACATCTTCAAAAAGGAGGGAAACATTACATTTAAAAATCATGTGCATTAATTTACATGATCGTAATTAGATGATTTTTGACTCAAACACTCAATTAAGTTTAAATCTAAAAAAGATCCCTTTAGAATCTGTTGTATTTTTTCTGTAAAATTTGTTGTTTTTGATTCTTTTAATCATTTAAAATTAGAAAAGACATAAAAAACACACACACAGACACACACACCTACAAAAGGGAGTTAGCTACCGTATTTTTCGGACTATAAGTCGCACCGGAGTATAAGTCGCAGGGGCCAAAAAATGCATAATGAAGAAGAAAAAACCATACATAAGTCGCACTGGAGTATAAGTCGCATTTTTTTCAAGTAATTTATTTTACAAACTGGTTGAAAAAAACGATATTACATCATCCTGGAAGGTAAGTTATAACATTCATAAGTGAATAGAAAACAGGCTGAATATGTGTCAACACATATTCACATATTAGCATCATGAAAAAAGTGTAGCATTTATACAACATAACAGTTTTATTTAACTATAGACTCAAGAACTCATCAACTTTGTATCTTTACTGTAATTAATTGCACG
>NC_050518.1:28282471-28292724 GCF_002922805.2 Oryzias melastigma
TTACATTTAAAAATCATGTGCATTAATTTACATGATCGTAATTAGATGATTTTTGACTCAAACACTCAATTAAGTTTAAATCTAAAAAAGATCCCTTTAGAATCTGTTGTATTTTTTCTGTAAAATTTGTTGTTTTTGATTCTTTTAATCATTTAAAATTAGAAAAGACATAAAACACACACACACAGACACACACACCTACAAAAGGGAGTTAGCTAATTACTAAACCACTACAGTGTGGAGTAAAATCTGTTTTTGGAATGACCAACGTTGATCCTATATGACTTTTTCCGAGTAAATTTTCCGTATTGATGTTTTTACAGAAAAACTAACTTTGATGTCCCAAAACTCAAGTTCCGTGACTGGGGTTCGGGCAGCCAAGGCACTCATCTTTGACTGCCACCCAAACCACATTTCACTGGTGCGTTCTGAACTCTCCTGCACGTGGTGGGCCCACTGGAGAGTGATCTCATGTTGCTCCTTCAGACTGGACCCGACCAGGGCCAGTGGGAGGAGCCCCAGCCACCAGGCGTTCGACTATGAACCCCAACCCCAGGCCTGGCTCCAGGGTGGGGTCCCAGTGGCACCAAACCGGGCGACGTAACGGAATCTTTGATTGAACTTCTCGTCACCCTGAACCTATCTGCCATGGGAGACCCTACCAGGGGCAGAAGCCCCAGACAGCATAGCTCCTGAGATACTCAAACCCCTCCACCATGTTAAGGTGGTGGTTCAAGGAGGTGATCTGGTTCGGATGCCTCCCTGGGGAGGTATTTCAGGCATGTCCCACTAGGTAGAGTCCCCAGGGAAGATCCAGACCAGCCAAGAGACCCTCTTGGATGCCCAGACTTCCCTCTTTTGGGAAGTCTGGGCATCTTTGCTTAGACTGCTGCCCCCAGGACCCGGTCCCAGATGAGCGTAAAAAGATGGGTGGATGAATAGGCTTGAATATATTTGATAAGTTACAAGGGTTTGTTTAGAAATATTGCACTGCTTAAACATCATCAGCCAAAGTGGATTTCATCTGTGAGTGTCGTCTTGAACTCCCCTTTTATTTGCAGTACTGTAAGTTTCATCAAAGTAAACTTAGTAAATATCATGGACGGTTTCACTTCACCTCTGATATCCTTGGTGGAAAAATTGAAAACTATCAAACAGCTTAAATTGAAATTGATGTGTTGAGACCAGTCGTGACCTCATTCAACTCTGATAAACCTGAATTTATTAAAAGAAAATAAACAGAAATGAGTCCACTCAGTGGTGTACCTGCAGTGTGTCTTGACAGCAGCTCATAAACCTGTTAATGCTGATTCAAAATGAAACAAGTCTTATTACTGTTGCCAAGGCAACCGATCCAACGTTCTAGTGATGCCTTGACCTCTTGTTTGTCTCTTCTCGTCTACCTACCTGGCTGTGTCAAGCTGTCAGTCATAAACCAATCGTAAGCAAACATCTCCCTCCTCGGGTCTTCTGTCACCTCTGACCCCACCCATGAACCCAGGTCTCCTCCAATAAGGCTTAATGTCACACAGGCTCACTCAACCATGGCTGCAGACAGAGCTGCCAATCATCTGGGATAATCAGATATGGTCTGACCCTGAGGCGACCTGGCCTTGCAGGAGGCTGACAACATGAAAGGCGCTCAAGTGGAACTTACAGGGTATTTTCACAATCTCTACGGCTCCAGCCTCACACATTCTGCATTCACCTACACCACATGACCAGAAAAACTGCTTTGTTGTGTCATTCATATTAAGATTTGTGTTAGATAACTTTTTTTTCTGAAAAATGTGTTTATACTCTCAAACAGATGCAAATGTAAAACATTTTAAAACTTTCCTAAACAAAATTTGAGGATTCTTGAAAAGGAGACTGTTGATAGAAAAACAAAACTGAACATTGATCTAAGACAAATTAAGAGGCCAAACAAAATGAAAGGTGTTCAGCGATAACATATATGATTACAAAATATGTACATGTCATGAAGCACTTAACAATTTGCATGGCAGAGGTAGACAGACTCAGACTGTGGCACAGCACTCTGGGGGCAGTGTTTTTGGGTGTCATGTCACGGTGCGTTGTAATGTTTCCAGAGTCCAATGGTACAAAATTCACGTTGAGTCAACCGATCAGGAACTCAGCCTCGGCCTGCAACATGTTAATCCATAACCAATTTGGAGAAGAAGGTGACTGTTTACCTCCATCCATCTTCTTCTGATCATCCAGGACCGGGTCGCGGGGGCAGCAGTCCAAGCAAAGATACCCAGGCTTCCTTCTCCCCGGTCGCTTCCTCCAGCTCCTCTGGGGAACCCCGAGAAGTTCAGACGTAGTCTCTCCAGCGTGTCCTGGGTCTTCCCCGGGGCCTCTGCCCAGTGGGACATGCCCGGAACACCTCTCCAGGGAGGCGTCCAGGACCAGATGCCCGAACCACCTCAACTGGCTCCTCTTAATGTTTACATCCTGAACTTTTTTATTCTTGTATCATTTGTATCAAGACAATAACAAAAAGATCCTCTTACTTTATTCTTTAGAATTGGATCACTGAGAGACAGATGTACCGCTGAACAGACGGAGCAACTGTAGTAGATGATGAACTTCATCGTACTGGGAAAGTCTCTGAATGACTTGATGAACCCAATCATGGAGATGTGAATATCGATGCTTTGGTAGAGCTCTTCAAAACAAATACACCATCATCCATCCATCTTCTTGACCGCTTCTTCCCTTTCGGGGTCGCGGGGGTGCCGGAGCCTATCCCGGCTACTGATGGGCGAAGGCGGGGTACACCCTGGACAGGTCGCCAGTCTGTCGCAGACAAATACACCTGATCTCTCAATATCATCCGTGTCCTCCTTGCACTGACTGTATATGTGACATCTAGAATCCAGTCAGTGTGTCCCTGTAGCAATGAGGCTAACATTTTGACAGAAGCTTCTCCGGACTAGCGCTGAGCAGCAAATTTAACGTCCAAATCATGTTCAGTTTGAATGCAGCCTTGGAAACATGAAAATGTACTGTGTGTTCAACTTTTAAAGTCAGACCTTTTCCTACTTATCTGTTGCTTCCTGATGAAAATAGGGATGATTGTCTTATAGAGCATGATGATTAGACTTCACAAACAAACGGGAAAAAGAGTTTAATCCAGAGAAGCCAATAATGAGTGAAAAAAGAATCCACTTCAAAATCTGGGCAAAATTTCATGCGGTTACAAACCTCCACTGTCACTGCAGGCAGACGACTTGCATTTGGCTTTCATGTGCTTTATCTTTTTTGGCTTCACACTGAGATTGTGTGGTGGTTCGATTTTCTTTCATTTGCACTTGAATGAGAAACGAAAAGGTGACGGTTTGATAAAAACACAACGTGGTGAGTTTGATCTGTGTCACACATGTACAACATCACCTCAGTTCTGCTCAGACATTTGGTAAAAGCTGAGCTTTTAGACGGATGAATGGACAGACAGACAAACAGATCTCATTGTACCATGTGGGACTTCTATTTCCATTGGTGATTTGGACAAAAAAAAAAATCCACAATCCACAACGAGAACGTTTTGGCCAAGTAGGACAAACACACCCACCTCCATTCCCATGGGTCACCATTTTTTGTACATCAAAAGCAAAGGGAACAAAGCTGTTGCTGAGAAGTGCTCTCCTCCACCTCTGTAGCCTGTAGCTGCGGCTTGATGGCAGCAGCATAAAGTGTTGGTTGAGAGGCCGATGGGAGTCTCTGGCTATTGTCCGTGCACAGCGTGAAACAGCTCTATGGTTGGGCTTTGAAAGGTCGAGGAGGCCTGGCTGTTGTAGACACAGTAATTTTGGTCTCTGTCAGTGATGGAAACATCAGTGGTATGCAGCTTGAAAGTCTATTTATTGTCTTAAGTGGCTAGAAATGCCTCAGTGATCAGAAAAAGGAAAAACAATGACGCATCTTTGAGCTCCTGTACTTACCTTTGAGAGTTGAGGTTTTTCTGTTTGGGACAAAAGCAAACCACAATCAGTGTGCACAAAATTCTAGTTAATTTTGGCCCATTATTTACAAAATAATAGTACCAATTCAGAGTAATTCTGAATAGTTTAGAGCTAATTATGATTTTTGTCAGAATGTTGTGTCCATCGAGTTTCTACCTTTTGCCGTCTGGGATAGACCTATGGCTTAATAAACAGATGTGCTAATACTAATATCACTTCCCATTTCCCTTTACAACCAAATTCAACAACTAGTAAACAAATATTGAAGGAACTCTAAAATGGCTTCCTGAACTTTTTTTTATTTATCCTTGCTGGTCAAACTTTCAGCTCTTGTGATATTTTTATTTAAAGACCCACTCCAATGAAAATCGCCTATTTTAACATGTTCTTGTAGCATTTTTCTCATAATAGAGGACCTAAATAAAGAATAATGAATAAAACTGTATTTCTTAATATAATTCGTGTTTGAAGATGAAAACTGGATGCTAGAAAAACCTGAAACTAACGAGACAACTACTGACCCTCTAATCACTCAGCTCCTCCGCCCCCTTGCGCACATTTATTTTCCTCGTCCAAACTCAAATCTGTACAGCTGGATTGATCCAATATTTCTCGCTATTATTTTTGTGCCGCAAATGCTACCTTGGGGCTATAACCTCGCATGCAGACAGAGCTCCCAGGGATGAGTAGCGGAAGTGGGCGGGGTTACTCTGTGCAAACAGTCCTGAATACAACCCAGAATTGTATTTCTAATGAAATACTGCTGCTGTGGATAAACTGTCTTAAAAATGACAAAGGCCTTTTGATTTTTTTTGTAAAATTTGCACAGTCAATATTGGAGTGGGACTGTAGGCTCCCCAAAAAACTTCCAAAGGTTGTGTTGGTTTTTATTCCAAAAAGATGGAGCTTCTACCACCAATAGACCTGTTCATTGGTTTAAATGGACAACAAATGTCAGAAACACGATAGAATTGACCGGGAGAATCGAGCCTCCTTGTGAAGTTAAGGTCTGTTTTGTCTGTTGATTATCATTATAAGACAACCATAAAGACTCATGATGTTTTAGGTCTGAGTTCTTACAAAAATTCCAAACTCAACCTGGTCCGTAATCAGTTTCCTTTGAAGAAATCTAAAACTGAAATCTGACACCGACTGTTTCACTTTTTTCCTTTTGAAGGTTTTTATGCATATTTGAAAAGACTTATTCCCTGGAGTTTGACCTAAAGGATTCCTATAGAAAAGGCCTTGGATATACACTGGCAACAGAACATGAAAGCCTGTTTGAACTGCTTTTCTGTCATTAAAATGTATGTGTGATGCACATGTCTTTGCTGCCATGGTTACTCAGACCCACATTTTAATCCAGACCATACATTTCTATATTTGGAATAAAACATCATTAATTATGTTTATATTCTTTTATAACATCTCAACATGTTATATCAAAAGAGTTTAAAAGTCGAGGAAAGCATAAAAGACTCTAAAGTGACTATTAGAAGAACCAGGAAGACCAGTTAAAACTCATGTGCATCCCTGCATTCCAGGAGCTCAACAGCATTCTGCTCAAGTCTGACCCTTTAGATCTCTGCATGGAAGAGATTGTTAGGTCTTCACTTAAAAACAAAATACAAAATGAAAGTTAAATTTAACGAAATACAGTTGACTGTACACATTTTTGTTAACTCATTTTGCTTAAATCCTTGTTTAACAGTTGTTGCTATCACTGGGTATCGCCACATCCTGCCCAATGACTTTCCTCTGTTTGTCCATCACCATGATCTCCGGTTGGTTCCCCATTACCATCCTGTCAGTCTTTCTCAGGATTCCCATGAGCTTTCACACCAGTTTTACTGTCATACCTTTTTTAGACAATCTAAATGGCTGAAGTGACTTCTTTTAAAGATCCAACCCGGGTCACTTAAATATTAGATCCTTATAGTGTGATTGCTTGGTAAGCACTCACACTATAGTGATTCTCTTGCTCCTTCCTGGGCACATACAAACTCAATCACATTTTCAATTATTTCAACAATCTTGGAATCAGAATCTTTAGCCTGTTCTAGACAGTATTGCTTGTACATTTAATATTCATAAACTTTATATTTTTTTTAATATTGAGCAAAAAATCCCCCATAGGAAATGAATGACAAATTTCTCAAACTTTGTGAAATTTGGGAACTTTTACCTAAAGACACCATTCAAACTTTAAAATGTTCAGCAACTACTGGGTTTATAAGGGAAATTTGAAATTTAGCTTTTGAGTGAGCAACATGTGAGCTGTTTTTGGCTAATTTAAACATGTTTCCAGTTTATTTTTTTATTTTTATTTTTTTGCTGATATGGAGTTTCGCTAATATTTTAGCATTATGCTAGCTGTTTTGGCATAATTAGACAGTTTTCAGTCTTTTGGCCAATATTTTAGCGTCATGCAAGCTGTTTTAGAGAATCAGACATTTTTCCTTTTTTTTGCTTATTCAGAGATTAACTAATATTTTCGCATTAGCCATTTTTTTCCGTTATTTGTCTTTTTTTTTTTTTTGCTAATTTGAAGGTAATATTTTTGCACTATGGTAGCTGTTTTGGCAAAATTAAAGTTTTTTTTTTTGGCTTGTTTGCCATTTAGCTAATATTTTAGCAAGCTTTCCGTTTCAGCGTTTTTCCAGCTATCAGTTTCAGCATCTTCAGCCGCCCTGTTCAGCTTACACCATACTTGCATTATCAATTGAGAACAACATACTGTATACCTAGTTTGGATTTGGATTTGATCATTTTCAAAGCAACATGTTTGTGTAGGTTTGGTGATCAGACTTCATTTACTTATGTGCAACAATAACAATTAGGCTGACAAAAAGAGATTTTTGGACTTCTTCATGTAGTTTCAAACTTGTATTATATGAGGTTTTAATTGTTGTTTTTCAAAATAAAATAAAAAATGTAGCATTCAAGCACAAACTCTGTTTTTGGTTGTGTTCATCTTGGAAAGCTGTAGAAAATGCTGTTCTACTGTCCTCACAGGTTACATCAAGGTTCCAGCCTGAAAGATATTCTTAAGCTTATCATCTCCAACCTCCAAATGTTAAATCTTACTAGAATGTTTCTGTTGGTGACAAAATAGAAATATTTTGTTAATATATTTGCATTGGTGGACTCACATTTTACACATTCCATAAATGAAGATTCATTGCAGACATCTGAGCCTACAGCAGATTTAGTCTTTTTGAGGCAGGAAGTCCAGAAATATGACTCACTGACTCAAGTTGAGTAGTATTAAAAGCAGCACACGCTCCAGCAGCTCCAGCGCTGTGGACACGGTCACAGAACTGGAGCTGATGGAGTGTGCTGCTCTAAATAGGACTCTCTTGAGCTAATAAGTGTGGTCACACCAGAGATGTACCACTGTGGTTGTAAGGCGGTTGGACGCAGCTCCACAGCTCTGAAGACAGACATTCCCAATGACTTATTAAAAAAGTGTTTAACTAGTACATTAAAGTAACTATTGTGTGACATCTTGTTTACCAACGTATTCACAGAATTGAGTTATAGGTTTCAAAGTCAAAAGAATTCTGTTCTTTTCGGTTAAAGTGACCCAACAGATCCAAATGTGTTCCATAAGACACCCTGACTGCACCTGACACTCAACTCTTAAGGCAAATTCAATAACATCTACAAGAAGTAATTGCAACTAGTAGTCAAATTGTGACATAATACTATTATGATTTGGTCAATTTTCCTTTCATTTTGTCAGAGAAAAGACAATAAAATGCATTTTATTATGATTTTCTCTGAGTTCTTTTCCTTCATGAAATCTTCACACCAATAAATAGCTGTTCTGTTACCGAACACATGCCTGCTGTCTTTTCAGCAGCTTATGCAATCATGTCTCAACACATCCACTTCCTCGCTTAAAGAAAATGTCTTTTCCCTTCAACTGCAGCCTCAAATGTAATCTCATATTCAGATCATAATTATGTTTGAGCCGATCTGACCTTTTTAAGGAAGGGAGTGATTACCTGGATTGTGTTCAAGGGACTGATTTCACAAATCTGTTTTTCTGCATATTTACGAAAAGTTCTGAGTGTGTTCGGATGGTGTAATGATGTTTTTGTCTGTCGTCGCAGGCCTTTTATGTGTCCTTGCTGTCTCCCTGACAGAAAGAAAAGTGCAGGGGTGGGTGACCCAGATTATTGTGAAGAAAAGGCAAAGGGGAAATTGGGTAGATCACAAAGGAGAAGAGGGAATGAAACATTTCTGGGTAACGGAGGAATATTAGTGGCAAAGAAATAAGTGTGCTACATTGGTGGGGAAAGAAGTGGATGGAGGGTTAGAGAAAAAGATATGTGGGAGATGAAAAGGTGAGAGTAGAGGGAGAAATGGAAGTCACCATCCATAGATGATGAAAAGATAAATGGTGGGGAGTCCGTAAGGGGAAAGTTGTAAAGAGGAAAGAGACGAGGGGTCCTGGGTGGAGTAATGAGGGTAACACAGAGAGAAGATGGTGAAGAGAAGGAAGTAAGTAGTGTGTGAAGAATCTGTTTTTTTCCTGCTCAAGAGACGATTTGACTGAAGTCCACCATTATCGGATGGGACGTTCCAAGACACTTTCAGGAAAGGTTAAGGTATAAAGCCGGGCTCAAGAATACTTCTACTACTATTCTTCTTTGGTCTGATCTGTGCGTTTATTATCATGCTAGGTGTGCCCAAGCTCCAGTCAAAGTCATGTTAGTGTATGTGACTGATCATATACAAGCAATGCCAACAGTTTGGCTGAATCTGAATTCTTCCCCTATAGAGGAAGAATACCTGTGCGGCTTCTCCCTACGCCTTCAAATGGAAGGCCATTGGAAAAACCCTCTGGTTTTCCGCGTTATGCTGTCTCTGCCAAACAGAAGTGCTTTTATTCACGATTTAACCATCATCTGAATAACAGAGGTGTACATGGAAATGTAAATAATGACATTTTATTTTAGCATGACCTTTTCAAAGTTATAAAACTAAAGTTGTTGAGTATTTTATTTGATTACAGTACGTCAAAGATCATGTATGTCCTAGGTGTTGCTGGTGATATCTATGGGTTAAAGAGTTAAACCAGGTTAGTTTTATATTTATTCCTTTTTATGCCTATACTTTGTACGACGGAGTATTAGGGCCACCCAAAAAAAAAAAAAAAAAAGTAATATTACGGCTTTTAATCTCGTAAATTTACGAGTTTTTTCTCGTAAATCTACGACTTTTAATCTCGTAAATTTACGACTTTTTTTCTCGTAAATTTACGAGTTTTTTTCTCGTAAATATATTGAAGTCGAGGGGAGCCTACAGTTCAGCGAATTTATGCCGTGCGCTGAAGCAGGCCGACCAAAATGTGAAAAACGTCTTGGATTTCATCAGGTAAACTAAATGTTTAAAATATTTCAGTGTTTGGAAGTTTCTTTATTTGATTTACAGTTTATTAATGTTTTATTCGTTGATGGTAGCTTGCAGGATCTCTGCAGATTACGTTGATGAAGCCGTCGATATCCGCGCAGCTGTTCACTTCCAGTCATTTCGTCCTCCGCGACAGACCAGATCTCCTCCAACTCTGTGATGCTTCCGTCTGAAGAGGACGAGTTTTCTGAATTTTCAATGTTCTTGTGCTAATGTAACAGACAACTGTCATTTCTCAGTGTTGTTTTGTGTTGAGACGGGATGTTTCATTTGGAGAAGGAGGCGTCCGGAGCTCTGTTTACATTCTCCTTTGGTTGTTATGTGACGTAAGGTGGCGAAAAGGCTTCTGGGAAATGAAAGGCAAAATAAAGTGACGGACCTGATAAACATGCATTATTCTGAGCTCTTTATTTACATATGAAACTCCACACTACCGACACAAACCAGGAAATAATTTGGTTTTAAATCGCCATAAGGTTCAAAATTTCTTTGTTTTTAACACCGATTCTGGAAATAAATCTTCACAAGATACTCCACGTCAGCTCTGATAAACAGACTCATTTGGGTTTGTTTCTCATTAATTTGCGACTTTAAATCTCGTAGATTTACGAGTAATATTATGACTTTTTTTCTCATAAATTTACGACTTTTTGTCTCGTAAATTTACTACTTTTAATCTCGTAAATTTACGACTTTTAATCTCGTAAATTTACGAGTTTTTTTTCTCGTAAATTTACTCCTTTTAATCTCGTAAATTTACGACTTTTAATCTAGTAAATTTACGAGTTTTTTTCTCGTAAATTTACTACTTTTAATCTCGTAAATTTACGACTTTTAATCTCGTAAATTTACGAGTTTTTT